>NW_022741034.1:230287-255905 GCF_011630105.1 Anneissia japonica
GGTTTGACAGTTACTTATTTGCCTTTTAATTCTAGGGCCCTAGTTTCTACAAAAATCATGATTTTGTTTCTCATATTCATAACATTGTATTCCTACAGTAAGCATCATCATAATTACTGTATGGCACAACTACAAAAAATAATATATAATTTTCAACACAACTCATGAAAATTTTGAATTTACTATTTACTATATAATCATAGGCCTAGATCCTATAGGATCTGTGATATAATGAAACTTGATACAGTAGTTAGCAATGTACAGTTCTTCCTCTGAAAACCTAGTTCTGTCACTCAGGAAGCAAAGTTGACCTGATTTCTATCATTCCGTGTGTATCCTTAACCACGATTCCAGACATTTGTCCTAACATAATAGCAATGGGTTTCCCGGCCGAACGATTGGAAAGCGTCTACCGGAATGATATGGATGCTGTAGTAAAGTAAATGTGATTTGTTTTTTGACTGTCGAATACAGTACTTTGCTAACCAGTCTATCTCTACTCTACATCTTTCTTAACTGAGTAAATTACTGTATTTCCCTCCTCATCTTATTCCCTAGCCTCTCTCAGAACAGGTCTCTCAACTTACAATGAGGGAATATCTTCAAACTTTGGGTATTCTGTATTATGTAGAGTACAATACTAAGAAAAACATTTTCTTGAAAGGCTATAAAAATGTTTTTTCCCCATTTTCCTAGCTGCTTTATTCTTCTTTTATATTCCTGGTTCTCCTTTTTAATATAGTTTCTTTTTTCCCATTTCTCTTTCATCAACATTCCTTTCCTATATTCATTTCTTATTATTCCAACATTCCTGCAGTCTATCCAAGGCTCTGAATCCAGTAAAAAAATCAATACTGTACATAGCATCTTATATTTATATGTCTTTAACATTCTGTTTTGTATTAATTTCAGATTTTTAGATGGAAATCATAAAGACCACTACAAAGTGTATAATCTGTGAGTATAATGTATTTACCTTTAACATCTTGATTTAATGTCATGGATTTTATGATTTTCTTTATCAGAGAGGAATCATAAATTAATGTTTTGTTTTAATAGTAAATGCACTGCATTGAAATTTAGGGTTATTACAGAAACCCCTAAATTTGTTTAAATGTTTAGGCCTATTTGATGAAGATGTTTACATAGTTATCAGTAGTACACTTTTTATTTTTAATAATTAACACATTTTATTTATTTTTTTTTTTATTTGAAAAAAAATTAAGGCTGAGGTAAAATTTCAGATGCATTTTCTTAAAACCAACAAAAAATTATTTTTGTCTTATTTGTACCTTATGTAGAGTAGGTGTGACTATGTAATACTTTCTTTAATATAGTACAATAAATATATTGCTATACAATAATAATTTTCTATCTTTATTGATAAAATATAAAATATGAACAAAGTACAGTAAGAACATTTTGATACTGAAATTAGCAAAAAAGATGAGAACACTGAGCCTGGGCACAATTTTACTGGTTCGTAATAAGAAAAGTGATATTGTAAGTTTTACAAGGATAGTTTACTCATCCCACTACGGGGAAATTTCATGGCTGGATACAACAATGTGAAAAAGCATAAGACAACGTACTAATACTGATAATAATAATAAAACTATTAGTAATAATAATAATAATGATAATAATAATAATAATAATAATAATAGTTATGATATATTTGTATTAACTTGTTGTTAATCAATACTGGCCACCCACACTAAAAACCCTCTACCTCTGATGTTTACTATCGAAGTCCCCAATTTCTCTGGGGAGGAAGGAGAGACGATGGTGTTCTGTAGAGACCCGCGGTGGCCACAGTCTACCGCTACGTTCAATGCAACAGTTGGCAATATCTGAATGAAGCGGGTGACTTACAGTACATCAGCCCATATTGAACAGAACTTCTTGCACAACCGTTCGTGGTAGACTGAGTCTACCACGGGCAGCTCACACCCGACCATCCTCCCTGCCTTCCTCACCAGTCTATCTATCCTATCCTATCCTATCTAGTTTATTTACATTCCCACCCCAAGCCAATAAGCAATACCCCAAACAGAACCATCTCTTGTTTTCGAAACATTTAATTCTAAGACATTTACATTACATTATAAGTCTGTTTATTTCCATTATATCCAAAATCATCATCTCCCTTTATCAACCCAATGAGGGCAGTGTCATCAGCAAATTTTGTTGCTAGACAATTGGTTTGATCAGTTGTTCTGTAATCGGCAGTATATACTGAAAAGAGGAAGGGAGCTAACATTGTACCCTGTGGTGCACCAGTATTAGTAAAGATTAAATGTGAAATAACTCCTGAACTTAGTCTAACAAACTGACTGCGGTTTGCCAGAAACTTAAATACAAAAACAATAAATGAACACGGAAGATCCCTATTAATCAATTTTTTCATCAAAAATGTGGTTGTATAGTGTTGAACGCATAGCGAAGTCATAGTACATAATTTTTACAGAATGACTAAATTTTGTAACGCCTTCAAGATGGCCATTATTTTTTTCAAGTTTGAGTATGATAGCATCTTCCGTGTTTCTAGAACTTCTATAGGCAAATTGTAATGGATCAAGGTATCGAGATACAAGTGGTTTTATCTTACTAATGACAATCCTTCACACACTTTCATTACAACAGACGTCAATGCTATTGGTCGTAGATCATTCATACATTGTACACTACTCTTTTTGGGAACAGGGACTATATAAGATTTTTTCCAAATTTTGGGCAGGGAATTACTTAAAAACATACTGTAGATTAAAAATAGTAGTAAATATGCCAGCGAACTGATACAAACATGTTTTAAGAACTTTGGGTAACATAAGATCTGGGCCCACTGCCTTTGAGGTTTTCTGATGAGAGAAGAATTTTCGAACTTCATTTTCATCAGTTTTCAAGTCATGTTCAGTAATATTATTATTATCAGTTAGGTTTAGTAATGTGGCCTTCATCTCCTTTTGTTTAGCTGTAAAATCATACTTGTCAAAACCTATTGTATAATGTGTTAACTTCATTTGCATACTGTTCCCCAGATTACAGTTACTATTGAAATGAGTAGACTTTTATTCACTTGTAACATTCTCTACTATCATCAATAAAATAATGAATCCTTAAATAAAAGGTGTTGCTACATGTATTTGAAAATGTTACATTTCATTATCAATAAAATCATTAATAAATCTCTATAAATAAAATGCATTTTTAAGATATATGCTTACTTGCTGTTGATTGACAGATTACTCAATATGAAATTGAAAGCAATATTTCCAAGGTTTCAAAAACCTTCTAGAATTTTGTATTTGCCAAATTACGATCGAGAGTTTACTTTTTACGAGCTTATGAGAAGAGCAATTAAATTATGTAATTACTGTTGTGATTGTGTTAAGCTCGGTGTTGGAATGATGTTTATAATACTTCATATTAGTGATGACGTTTTTATACTTTACGAGAGTCCACTCTAATCGTTTTGTGCGTGAATAAACGTATTGCCCTATTCTTAGCTATGTAACGATGCACACTGTAAGTTGGTAGTGTACAGTGTGCTCCCAGTACCCCTTTTATTCACTGTCTAGCAAAGATACTAGAAACACAAGATAGAGTTCTCCACACAAAAAAAGTGTTCCACCGAAATGCATGGTAGGAATACAAACAATGGGATGCCCCTTACGGCTGGATTTAAAAAAACTTCAACCAAACTTTCGTTACCAAGTCGTCGCATATTTTTATTGTCAATTCTCAATTAAAAAATTGTACACAATTGTACCATTGTACCCAGACAGTGACAACGGTGAATAAATAATTCCTTGGCGGAGGTAGAAATCATTGCTATTATCCAAATAAAACACACAATTAAGCCTATGGATCAGTAAAACAACAATATAGCGCAAAATCGTATGGCCGGACGCACTGTAGTGATAAAGTTTTCCTCCATTAGTGGAAAAATAAGGGTGTGGTGTGCGTCTGGATATACTTAGCAACAGAAGAGCGCCTTGTACGTCAGGCACGAAGTATAGAAAACTTGCATGGTTAAAAAGAAGGGCGCCGCCTACGTCGGGCACGATTTCCGCCTCATTTTTACTATGCGAGTGCTCTATCTTGTGCTTCTAGTATCTTTGCTGTCTAGTTAGTGTTGATCTCCATGCTGATACAAAATTATGAACGAAATAGGCTGACTGGTGCCCTTTTTTACCCATTGTCAGAAGTTGCATGGGGCACACTTTTTGAATGTCAGTTGCTTTACCAAGTTTTCTTTCTATCATACTCTATGCTGGTAGGAAATTTTGAATGAAATATGTGCCTGCACATTATTGAATGAAATAGGTGTATACATATTAAGGTATTACACTTACATAGCGCATAATGCAAAGAAAGCTTTGTGTGCTTCACATAGGGGCATAATTGGAAAAATAGAGCAGAATCTGTGAGGGTTCACCGCCGCCACTAGTCTAGCACATTCCCGGACCATTACCTTTGTTACTCGATCACAGAAACGAGTTTACGTTTAGTTTATAAAGAAGCTTTCCTCCATATTATGTAGTTTTATAAATATTAAGCAATAAAGAATGCATTTAATAATCTTAATGAATCATTAAATTAGTTTTTATAAATTTCCCTAATTTGGTAATTTATTTTTTGTTGATGATAGAGAAAGGGATGATGCAATTGGTTAGTGAGTTTTCATACTATACTGAACTTACACTAGACATACATCTGACTTATTAAGGCTTTCTTTCGCAAAGTTAACCCATTTCACATTGCAGGGCCTTAGCCAAATTTAGGTCAGCTTATGACTGCCCTAAAATCCTGTAAAGTACTGATATAAACTGATTGTTGGTTGGCTGGCTTAAATTAAAAGTATCAATGGGGCCAATGAAAGATCTCCTAAAATTTATGTAAATTATTAGCTTTGAGAAATTTGCTTGCTAAATGCATTGAACTCCTTTTTATTAGTCTTGAGTATTCAGCCTTGCTACTTTCCATTGGCTATACTGTACTAGGCATCTTGCCAAATTTGGATCAATATATTGCTTTACAAATGTGCTCAAACAGCTGAGGAACAGTGCATTACCCACTGTAGGCCTACTGTTTAAAATAAAGTTCAATTGCTCTTACCATTATCCGCAAATTTAAAAAAAAAAATTCATCCTGGTAAAAAATGTTCTTGCCAACATAGTACAAACTATTTTGGTTCACAAGGCAGTTACAAGCCAAGAGAATGGCCTTACAAAAATCAAAATTTTCTATGTACACATGCATATAACCCCTAACAATCAGAAACTGAAAAGATGAGTCTAAAGTGCCAAGTAGGCGCAGTCCCTACAGCAATAGTAAAGGTAAATATATATTTATTATTATTTTTATTTATTATTTAATATAGCAACCGATTCCTAACAGTCAACTCCTCCATTTAATTGGCTTAAAAGAGTAATAATAATATGGTCCCAGGAATTAAGTCATAGGAAGACTTGAGTATGGTAGCAAATTTCAATGGTACATATTAATGTACAGTACTTCTGATTTGTGGTATAAATGTGCTTAATAGCATTCCTATTCATTATCAGTTGTGGTGGTGATTTATGGTATTGTCAGCCAGTCACACAGAGTGATTTATGAACCAAATTGTGTTGTTAATTGGTTGGACTTTCTAATCTACTAGCGCGTTATTAGTAAAAATAAATGAGAACATGATAAAAATGCTGATAAAGGTTTTGTACTCCAGAATCTCACTACTCATTTGGAGCCTGCTGTCTGTGCAGTGAATTGAAGGAAACCACCATTCTCTCATCAATCACTTAAATGTGACATTGGAGAAGTTTCTATATTTCTGCTGTATTCATTTTATTGGCATTAAATGCTTAAAAATCATTGGCAATTCAGAAACACAAAATCTGACACAGAAACGTGCATTCTGACCTACAAACACACAATCTCACACAAAAACTCTTTGATAATATGGTTCCTGTAGGCCTAGTATTTTAATTACTCTAACAGTAGTAACATCAAAATATTAAAGGGTACAGTATGGGGTTCCATTCCTGGAAGAGTACAGAATGTTTAAAATAAAAAAAATGCAGGATTTTGTGCATTACAAGTGAAATACGAGATAAATCGGAACATTACACACCCTGGCGATGATTGACAGAAATATTGGCACCAGATAGTATACACGCAATCTTTAAATATGGTAAAAGCATTACTTAAAGATGATAAGTAATTGAAAGTACGCAATACCTTTATAAAATATGTCTTTACTGATAATTTCAAGTTAGTAATGTTAACATTTTATAGCTTTATAAAGTAGGGAAACTATTATGACTGGGTTGACAGGTGTAGTATAGTATGTCTCCTACCTGTACCTTCCATTAACCTTTACCATATATAAATTAGGCTGAAAGAAATTAAAATCGCTTGATTATAGTTGTTGATTTTAGCCTCTGTGGTTAGTTTATGTTTTCAACAAAGCCACCTTCTTGGAAAGTGCAGCTGGTTGTATAATTGAAATCATATGTTAGACAATTGGCCACTGTGTCTCTTGTTGGTTTTTTTTTTTTATTATTTTTTTTTTAGCATTAGTTTTTTTCTGTTCTTATCTTCATGGTTTAATTTAGTAATTACATGAACATACCTAGAAACCCACTGATAGCCTTGGTTAGCTTGACTGAAGTATAACAACACGAACAATAGATTAGATATGATGTCAAGATTAAGTGTTGGAAAAAAAAAATTCATTGCTTGAAATATTTTGTTTTTAAAAAAGTTAATAGCTTTTACTGTAATTGATAATTTATAAGTAAAGATGCAAACACAGGTTAATAGTATGGCTAAAGCATTTCATAAATTTTACACACACAAATTTAAAAATTGCTTAGCCATAAAGATGCATAAATTATACCATTCATACTGTCCTTGAATTTTACACAACTTTTTTCAGGTTTTTGAGTGAACCAGAATTTAATGTTAATTATATTTTAATTTATAATACAAAGCCTCTACTAGTCTGCCAAAATAAGCAATCCTAATAAACAATATTGAAATAAAAAAGATCACTAATAAGTAACTGTGGGAAATAGGATGCAGTGTAAGTCTATGTCAAAGTCAGTACACTTAGTATAAAAAACAGTTGCATCAAATCAAATATATATAAATACCGAATAAGTAAGCTCAATAGAATCCAGAGGATAAGAAAGTGAAAAATGATGATAAATTTAAAAAAGAAATCTACTTTATTGCAATCATGAATAACAAATGATTGAAGTTGAACAATATATACAATACAATACAGTACAATACTTTTTATGACTACCATCTTTGAAAAACTCCCTGTATAGTAATAAAACGTTTAAAGCGTTCCGTGTTCACTTTATAGGAAGAACAAATTCACGATTGTTTCTAAAATTGTAGTTTTTTAAGGGGGACTGACTGTAAAAGGGAATGCAATCTATGGGAAGGTGATTTTAATTTTCTAAAGTAGTTCTTACAAAGTGAGAGGGGGCATTCAGCGAGTGTTGGAATAGTATGCAGGTTACAGGCTGTTTCATACTTAATACCAGGTGACACGATACCCAATGCCTTCCTTTGGATTGATTCGAGGTCTGAACTTCGTTCCTTAGTTAAACAAGTCCCCCAAACAGTACAGCAATATTCCAACACTGGCCTGATCATGGCAATATAAAAATTAATTAAATCTGCAGTATTTAGGCCAGATCTCCGGAGTTGCTTAAGAAAGTATAATCTGGGACCACATTTTATAATCAAGTAGTTAACATTTGTCTGCCAGTTTAAAGATTTATCAATATAGACTTCTAATAGTTAGACTCCTAATACAGTTAACTGACAGTGTAACAGCAATGGTAAATATATGTTGCAAAAAATATAGATAATAATAAAGCAGCATCGATAATAAGTGTGCATACACTATGAAAAAAAAAATGATAATAATAATAACAAATAAATAATAATGCATATAAATGATGAGAAATAATTATTATTTTGGCAGACTAGTAGATGCTTTATCCACCACATTTGCATACTTTGTTGTTGTAGGACCTCCCCCGTTATTTCTGTTGTATATTATAGTTGTTTCTTATCCCATTTGTACAGTCTCCTGATGAAGTCCACTGTGTGGACAAAAGCTATAGAATAAATTCTATATTGTTAGTCTCAAAGGTGCTGCTGTCATTTATTTTATATTGTTCTATAACAGACTAATGCGGTTACACTTTCTATTCATCATAATGTAAGTGTAATTAAAAGTAAAGCAAAGTAACATTTTTTAAAGTACAATGCAAAAACAAAATAGAAATGATATGAAAAGGGGAAAAAAAATGAATCACATCACTTTATTAAGAGTATGACTGTTGATTTATTATGACCCACCCCTCCTCCTTTCCCCTTCTCCCCAACAACTAGAGTGATTTCACAGCTGTAGCTCTGAATCACTCCTTACGCAGTCTAGCTGATGACTAGTACGTAGTGTTCAGACTCGCAGGTGACCAAGTTTCATTATGCCCACACAAGGTAGGCTGTGACAGGCTAGTTATACTGTACGTGTCATCAAGTTGAGCCAACCCAGTGTACCATTTTCAATGTCAGTTCCTATGAACGTCAGAAGTCTTCTTGGAAAGAATGTGCAAAGGAAAGCAGATAAAGCAGTTAAATTTGTAACTTGTGCCAATAAGGTCAAATTGCGTTTTCAAAAAAAAAAAAAAAAAAAGTCTCTAATGACCGATTGTTAGTGAATGCTAGCACATTGTAATCATATAATGGCCTACATATGCAAAGTACATTCATGAACATTATTTATGCATGGACGAGGAATATTTTCTTGATCTGTGTTTCTAATTGAAGTTAAACCTATACTTAAAATATGTAAAATTTTCAAATATCTACAGAACTAGTAACAAGTTTAGAATTTTATAATATGAAATATGAATCAGGAATGGCTGTTGGAATAAAAGAATTCATATAACAACATTAGGATTTTCTGATTTGTTAAAATAAAAAGAGAATCAAGTTTCTCCATAATGTTTAATGAGGTCTAATACAGTAATAACTTGTAATGACTTGCCACTAGACATAGTTGTCCCAATGGGTGTTTCTACAAGGCCTAGACAACATAATGTATTTAACACAAAAAAAAAAAAAAAAAATGGAAGTTCTAACAGTTTTTTCTTGTATTGAAACAAAATATTTATTTGTAATGATATAATTGTTATTAGTTGTTTAAAATAACAAAAATGTTCATTCTTTGCAGTATTTTTTTAAAATATAGTACTCTCCCATCCACCTTGATATTTTTGTTACAATTATTAATACTGTTATTGTTTACAGTTTTGATTTCCCTGATATTTTATAATACCACCACTATAACAACTCTGATAAAACACAGTACATTGACATACATGATTGTTTATGTACTGTATAGGGGGACATGCAATAGTAAGTTCTGCAAGATAATTTAAATGAGCCAGTATTAAACTCCCACACTTGCCTGTTGAATACATTCACAATGACCTGCGGCTGCCAATTGGCGGTGCATTGTGTAGACTTATCTAATTAGTTATTATATCAATTATGGCCACTAGAGTGTACTGTACGTGGTGCAGTTATAACATGACCACACAGGGTCCATTTAGTAGACCTGCATCCTTGGCATACTGCATGGCTACTTAGATCTTATCATATTTTGTTAGATCGTAAATACAGATAAAATAAATTGTAAATGTTTATTTATTCAAACTCTTTCAATTGTAAATATGCTTATAGAGACTTTCACAGCACTGTACCTATCACTATGATTTCTAATAATATGAAATCTTTTAGCTTATCCATAACAAGTTTATTGCAGAATAATAATAATAATAATAATAATAATAATAATAATAATAATAATAATGATGATCGACTTTATAGAGTGCATATTGTAGAGACCTAAGAGTCATTTAGCACCAGTAAAATATATTGTACCTGAATTTTGATGACATTTTGATTTGCATCGTTTTTAACTTAAAACATGATTTCAAACCTTTTTAATGCTTTGAATAATAGTGCCAATTATATTGTTCAGTCTTTGAAGCTATTTGTTTCCAAATTCGTCATTATTCACATCTCAGTCATTTTGTCACTTCGCTATAGAGCAAAGACCTTTCCAAGCAGAGTTCCATTTCATAATAAGGCCAAAAAAAAAAAAAAATTCTGTTGGCCGTGTTTTGTGAAAATCCAAAAAATGTGTAGGTCGGTAGGGAAACTTTTTTTTTTAAACCAAAAATGCTTAAAAAGTAGAAAATGCACAAATATAATAACAATTTTGCATTCGCGTTGCATACCATGCATCAAAATAGGCTAGGCCTTGGGCCTCTCCCCTAGCCTAGTCCAAGGCTGTTTCAGCCTTATTAGCTCCTGTAAAAAAATGCTGTTCCTTGTAGTAAAAAAAAAAAAAAAAACTAAACTAAAATGCCCACCCTGAATTTTCTAAAATTTGGGTCGGTCGGTTGTGGCCAACACAATATTTTATTTATTTTGGCCTAATGATAATAATTAAGCACTAAGTATCCACATTGTCCATTGCACTTTAAACCACATTAAAACAAGCAAGAAAGTATGACTTGGCTTAGAATTCCAGTAAGAATTTCTCCACAGAAAGTCATTGCCTCTGTTTGAACCTGTCCTTGATGTCCACCTCTCTATCTTTATCTTCGGTTTAGCATTACATCGACCCACTTTTTTCGCTTTTGGTCACTACTTGAATTCAAATTTAAAGTCTCTGAATCTATTTGCGTTAATATTCAACCAATCTTGTCATCCTTGTGCTGTTTGGCACTCTGCTGTACTTCACATATCTAAATTCAGTTCTAAATTCAACCTATATTCACTCAGTTCTCAGAATTTTCATCAATATGTTGACTTTCAGATATTGTCAAATGTCTATTAAAAGAATTCCTCTATGGTATGAACTTGGTATGTGTGAATGTAATTGAGAAAAAAAAATTACCACTGTACTGTAGTGTACAACACAATATTCCACATTTAATTTAATCCTGGTGTACTGGTATTCAATGTCATAGAAAGATGGATACGATTTTATAATATCAGATTGTATCTCACAGGGTTGAAGCTGTACAAAACTAAGGGTGGGTGATAAACATTTTGAGAATGATGTGTGATAAATTATTATACAGTACTATAAATAATAAGAGTGGATTTTAAGGATGGAAAAGTGGATTAATAAGGGTTGGTGAAGGGTCATGAAGTTAGCTTTAGGCTAGGTGGAAAGCTTCACAAGACTGGGTTGCCCCATTCGCCATAACTACATCTCTGATCTCAACTCATGATGTACAGTATCTTTTTTATATTCATAAATTGGTAATGAATCCACATTGGCCTGCTGTACTGTATAGCAGCCACCTGAATACCATTAGAGGCCAATATATAAGCAAATTAAACAACTTAACATAGCTAATTAATAGGTCCCAAAGTTGCAGTTAACATTATAAAATTCAAATGTACTCTGCTATACAAAGTGTAAAATGTGTTGTAAAATTATGAGTAAAATTAGCTTAAATTTTACAGTATTTAAAATTTAGCAATATTTTTGAAGTTTAGGTTGAACTACTGTAGTTATTCAAATTCTTAGGCTAAGCATCATTTTGCCTTTTTCATTAAAGTAGACACTGTTAACGCCACCCTCCCATCCTAGCGTATGTAATAATTGGTATTCTCATAAAATGAACACAATAGATGATCCCTGATTTATATACCAATGTAGTAAGGATATAGACTACTGTTGTTTCCTCATTTAAAGTACATTATTTGCATGAGAAGGGTTTAAAAAACTCATCTATATGTGGTTGAGGTGTCAGGGGTTTTCTATCTTCAGACATATAGACTGAGAATGGTAATTATAAGGCTAGTGACTGGAATAAGAAATATAACATAATCATTGTCATTTCATCAAATACAGAGAACTTAACATGATTCAGTTGTAATGTTCCTCTTTCCTAAATACTGTAGATATTAGTAAATATAAATGTTAATAAAAATAAATACTGAATAAGTCTGTTCTTATTCATATAAAATTATTTCTTAAATAGAGAAAATTTATGTTGAATTACTAATTTTTTTATATATAATTATTGTTTCACTATTTAAAAAAAAATCCAAATTATTGTGGACAATGTTTTAATTGTTTTTAATGTAGAGTTTATGGAGTAGGCCTACTGTATCTCTATGCCCATCTTATTTGAGTGCTATATTTTTTGGAGTTAATAAGAGCTTTTTTGAGATATGTACTTTGCCTCCTATTCTCAGACAGTCGACAGATAAAAATTGGAGATTTACAAAAGGAACCACAATAATGACAATTCTTTATAATTTTTATCTTTTAGATGTTCAGAGCGGAATTATGATACTTCAAAGTTTTACAACAGAGTAGCGTGCTACCCATTTGATGACCACAACCCACCTAAGATGGAGCTGATTAAACCCTTCTGTGAAGATGTGACTTCATGGCTCGAAGCAAGTGTCAAGAATATTGCAGCAATACACTGTAAAGCAGGAAAAGTAGGACATTGTTTTTATACCACCTTAGGGAGTAATTATGTTGTTTTTACACCACCTTAGAGAGTAATTATATCATATTTTGTAAAGCATGCTCATCAGTGTCTTTAAAATGTAAAACATGGTAGGAATTGTTCTGTTTCTTGATTTACTTTTGTAAATATTTCTTTCCACTTTTTTTGTTGTCTCTGTAGAATGATTTAATTATTAAGGATTTTATATTTAATATTTTATTAAGAAACACCAATGAAATGAAAAGACCTCCTACACTTTTCCCTCTCAATGTTCACTTTTATCTATATTTTTTTTTTGATTGGTCAATTTTGTTGTAGGGGCGGACCGGTGTAATGGTATGTGCTCTCTTACTACACCAGGGAAGATGTCGTACAGCGCAAGATGCTATGGATTTCTACGGTGCTGTTCGGACACGAGATGGAAAGGTGCGTTGTATGCCTTTTCAAAATAGTCAATTGCCAATACTATACTATTACCATAATACTCTGCATCTGAGCCAACATAGAGGCCAGGATATTTGCATTCTTAACCTGATTCTTGTGGTGAATTATTGAAGTGACATTCTGTTCATAACAGTAGCTAAATTACATTGGTTTCACGCAGTCTGTATTAGCTGTAGCGAAGGCAAGCGTTTCCTGGATAGACCTGCGTTTGTAGTTGCATTACCTTGATAATAATTGGTTGTCATTGTAAAATGCATTCCCTTCAAGAAGTTGGTACCTGGATAAGGAAATTATCACCTGATTAGTGACAAGACAAAAAATATTCAGAAAGTTGTCATTTAAATGGCTTCACTGATACACTTGGTATGATATACCTACTTTGCCAGTCTTACCCATGATGTATTTGTAGCATACATGCATGCTGTATAATATATGGATTCTTTGTCATCTGTATTCAATAGTGTTATAAAGTATAAAGACCATTGTCTCTAAATATCAGTCATACCATATCTACAGCCCCAGTTGAACTTTTCTGAAGTTTTATTATGATTTTAATCATTTCTTTTGTATTGTCAGAAATATGAATAATTGCAAGTGATTTACATAAAATGTATATTATGACTTCAATATACTTTTCAATATAATTCAATAGTTTTTATCAATACTCCTTCAAATGTTTGATCAGACTTTCCTGTTGTATGTTATGATGGTTTTGAACCATGAAATGGAATAGGATTTGTCATGGCATATCTGGCCAGGCTGAATATACTGTAGGCACCTATTGTATGCACTGCTTGGTGGGCTGTGAAGGGGTACGTGATGTATTTCAGCTTTTTAGTAGGCTTCAGTCGCTGTCTTTGACTTGGTATTTGAGTTCGCAGCCCATATGCCGATACAGTTACTGTATTTCTTGTGACACAAACACCCTTTTGATTAGATTCACAGTAGGGATAAGGAGCTAACCGTTTGCACCCGTGTGAGAATGTATGATTGGTTAGCGCAACCGTTACCAGGATAGCGCTCGCTAGGCCAATAGAAAACTTTCCAGTTTTCTATTGGCCAGCGATTCCACCGCCATCTTCTTGATATCTGGATCGGGGATTTTCTCATATGAACGCAAGGGTGAAACGTGTATGTTATGTATCTGGATCCTGCTAACTAGCTGGTGTGCGTGAACAAAGCATAAGCATATTAAGATCATGACCTAATCCAAGAAAAAATGTATTTAAAAAAATCTTTTTTAAATATTCTCTTAATTTGCTTATATCCTTTTAATGTTAGTTTTTATAACCAACTGTGTTGTAGCAGTATTCGGTTGTTATAGAGATATGAATAGTATACTGTGTTCGTATTTATATTTAGCTGTGTGTGTGTGTGCTATGCTCCTGCAGTAGGCCAAAGAGTATAAAACTGCAAGAGGTCTCACTGCCGGGGATTCTTTGGAACACAATCCTATTTCAAAAAGTACTACCCAAAAGGGGCATATCTTTAAAAGACGTTCGATGATTGAACGTGTGCTGCGTTCACGTTCGAGTTTTGAACTCTATTTGAATTCGAATAGGGCGCCCCCTATTTTGTGGTACTTTTTTAACGTTCCTGCATATAAAATCATGGCAGTGGGACCTCTTGTAGTTTTATACTCTTTGAGTAGGCCTACGCGTTAACTACACATCTGCAGTCTCTAGGCTATTTTGTAATTTGTATTGTGTTAGACGAACTTGTTTGTAATTTTTCACATTCGTCAAAGAAATAAACATTTTTCAAAGCATTCGAGAGAGAATACAGTCACTGTCACTAACTTTTTGGTCGGTGCAGACAGGTAAAAATCTTGGGATGATTTCATAACTACGCAGTCAGTATTGTTACACTGTTCTTCCCTGTGGTCCAGGGTATTATCTTAAACAACATTTAATTACAAAATAAAATTAAAAGAAAAATGCATAAAAATATAAAAACAGTATACAGTGATGACGTCACGATTATACATTAAAATACTTCACTGGGCCTCTCCTGGTTAAAATGTAGGTAATAGTTTACAAATCTCAGATTTTGTACTTTATTCTAAATATTAAGATCATAAAAGATATTTACATGTAGAGTAAGTACTTAATTTAGGCTAATAAAATGTCCTGTACAGAATACATTTATAGCAACAAGGGCCTTTGTTAAACTGCAAGTTATTCCAGTCTACCAGCTTATCTTCATGAAGCAACTCTCTATAAATTTATTACATCACCTTTACATTTATGAAGACAAATTTACATACTATTAATATGCATGTAAGCTGATAATATGAGGTCAAAGTTTAATTTATAATGATGATTGTAGATAAATATTGGTTGAGCTAATGAACTTGAATAATGCAATTAACTCTTTGAAGTGTTTACTTTTCATCCTGTAAGTAAATTATTTTTTTTTCAATTGAAAATTAAAATGAGAAAATATTTTCTTAAGAGTGACAAGGTGTAATATTAGTACATAACTCAAAGTTACCTATCCATGAAGTTAAGGTTGGGGTATGTTCTCAATGATCACGGAAATACCTGTCTAAAGAAAGAGGCATTATTTTAGCCGAATATCCACTTTCTAAAAAACTGTAACAGTAGAGTATATCTGTAGACCCTTGGCTGCTATCATCATCATCATCCCCTCTTGGGGTGGGGGTCTGGTTGTCTTGACACCACTTTCCATTCTTCCCTGTCACCAACTCTGCTCAGATCAACCACTCTACTGTAATTAATTTAAATATTTTGTGTTTAAGTAAAGACTAAATTTTTTAATCTGTGTTTTATTAAATGTTAATAACTTGTTGATTCTTTTACCAGACCAATTCAGTGTTTTCTTGAATTATTAAGATCATTCAAAATTTCCCACAAGACAGTGCATATGTTTTTGTGCACATCGCATGTAACAATTTATTTTTTACACATCACATGTAACAATTTGTTTTTTACTCACAGGGTGTAACAATCCCTAGTCAGCGGCGGTATGTTGGTTACTATGGAGAACTTGTGACGAGGCGTCTAGAATATACGCAAGAAACGTTACTACTCAAGAGAGTTACTGTGGAAACAATACCTATGATATCGGGCGGAACATGTACACCCTTTTTCGTTGTTTATCAACATAAAGTTAAGATTCATACATCTGAAGTAGTAAAGGTAATTACATTTGGTGTATTTTGTCCCACAAACAATGCTAATACTCTAATAAATATTTTTCACTCATTTTAATTTTTCCTAAGATGCAATTGTTTGTCAGTAAGTGACAGTAAACAGGATTATCTTTGAAAGGTAGGAGGTTACATGATTTTTTACCCAAGGGAGGTTGGTAGTACTTATGTAAGAATTTGAGTCAGCACCCCCCGGCGGAGAAACAACAAGCATGGCAGACATTATAGCCATGACGCAAGATGCGTCTTACACGAGCCCAGCTGTTTATGTTAATTTCCCGCTTACTAGAATGATACAGCTTCGCCAGTAGATTCGGAAAGTTCCTAATGAGGATCTTAAAGATGAATCAGAAGTTTGAAATGATTGTATCCGTCATTTGACCTTTGAACCACGTGGTATAGACTGCCCCAGTGGCAATTAACAAACTGTAAATTGACAGGGTAAATGTTTAGGTTTAATTGAAGCATCATCGTGCTTCAGGCAACTGTAGTCCATAATTGATTTAATGCATTGTATTGTTACCCTGGAATATGCTTAAGGAAATTTTGACCGATATTGTCCTCTACAGCTTTTGGTAATTGGCAACCAATAGTAAAAATGATTGTGGCAATGTTAATCCTAAATGTTTTCTCAGACATTAAAATTAATGATTTTATCCTTTTAGATATTTTGAAGGTCATTTCCCTTTGTTTTTTCATGTCCGTTTAAGTTCTACCTTTTGTAGTTAAAATTAGAAATTCAAGAATACTGCTGCACTCCATGTTAGTACTGTACTGTATTTATAAATGATCGATAGTAAACTCAATAAAACAAATTTCACTACCAGTTTAATTTTTTTGATATTAACCATAATTTATTATCTTCATTATCTATTGACAAAAAAACCATTACAGTACTTCTTTCATCTGTATTAACTTTCAGTACAAATTATGTAGTACTCATTTCCATTGTGGTTCAGAAATTACTACAAAAATGTAAGAAAATATAATTGGTAAATATCAGAAAGTACTTTATAAGGATGATGTCACATTGAATAGCCAACTATAATTAGTATAAATGACCTCACCATCTGTAGTAGGAATTATAATTCAATGGCTGGCCCAACTGCTTACTATAATTCCTCTTTTTTGCCAGTTATTTTTATTTTGTCTGTTCAATGTAGTTTCCGATAATGTCTTTAGAAAGTGCATTGACCCTTTTACCTCTAAAACATGGTTGAACGACTGAATCGTTGAGTGTTCTTTGTGGGATCGTTTCTCACTGCTGTAACCTTTTAATCATTCGCGGTACTGAGTGCAGTGTCCTATAAATGGCCGCCCAACGATTCTTGTCGATTACATTGAAGACAATTTCTGTCTTGTGTGACACTTTATGGGAATTTATTTTGATCAGATGGTCGGCAGTAATTAGTGTTTTTTATCATCATGAACACTTGTCCTGGATGGTGAGTGCAACGTGTGGAAATGCTTCCTTTGTGCTTAAAATGATACAGTGATTCTCCTCAACATCCATTCCTAGGTGTTTGGCTCAAATCCTTTTGTCAGTTATCCCATTGCTATTAAGGACACAGGTTCATTGAGGCAAAGATGGGACCTGTGAATAATACGCTGGTATTGTTGTTCCATAAAGACATACAGTAGCTCTTGGTGAATCACTATCTAGAAGATAGGAAGCTCTGGGAAAGAGGAAAGATCCATGATTTCCAAACAAGGGAGGGTAATCATAGCAACATATGTGATGAACAGTACATCATCTCTAGAAATTTTTTTAAACAGCAAAACCAGGCAGTTTGGCACTTGACACAGCTGAATACATCATACCTTTTTTACTTTACCCTGATGTAGTCATAAAGTTATATAGTTATGTAATTAACAATAATTTATAACTTCATTGATTTTTCATAGGATAAAATAAGTAAAATGGCTCCCAAAAGGATAATTTGTCCTAGTGTTGTGAAGGCCAGATATCAGTCATTTTTATTAATGACATTTGTTTAAAATTTAAAGGCCAAAAAAAAGAAAATGAGACATTTAAATAGTTTAAAGAATAAAATAAAATCCTTAAAAAAACCATTCTGAACCTACTGTAATGTCGCAAGATAGAAAACTTTAAACAAAAAAAATAATTTAATACATTGATATTTATTATTTCTATTTCTGTGTCATTGAATTGTAAACACCATGTTGAACATTATAGTTCCCTTGATATATGATCATATGACACAAAGTTTTAATGTCAACTATGCATTAAAACATCATTTGAGGATTGTTTATGTTGTATTGAATATCCTAAACATAGCCATGACATACGGTAGCTAACTGCTCATTTATGATTTGGAAAAGCAGAGATTACAATTGTTTTGAAGTTGCAATAACCTAGTACGCTTTTGAATATTTCATTGATACAAGAAAAGATTTGTCAACTTGGCGAATGAAAAAAAAAAACTAATATCCAAAGATGTTCATGATTAAATGTAGAATAATAGTTAATATTTTATTATTAAATTCGGATTCAACTTTAATTTATTTTTGCATGCCATTATGAAATGAATAATGAAAAAGCATTTGAACAATACATGTGAGCTGAAATTATTATTGGTTTAAACAAAAGAAAATATTTATACTGTATAATGGAATAAGCTGTTTATATACTAATGCTGGTTTTGGGCTCAAATCATACAAACGCTGAATGTATTTTGCTCTTGACAAAACAACTTTGACTTCCTAAGACACTCACATTGAGACTTACAAGCAGCTTTATAAAGCACTGCATATATCATGCAAGTGTCAAATCAGTTGCTGTTGGAAATAAATGAAATAATTTTTTTTTACTTTTACAAGTTTAAATAATGCTAAACATTTGTATATTATTATCTGGGTTTTTGTATAGACATTTGAAATATTATAGACTTACAAATGTGGTGAAATATAAAAAAAAACGAATATGTAGCAGTGAATATACTTTTTGAAATTATGATAGCGTTGAATTTGTATTTAGGTATTTAATTCTTTGTAGAGGTTGTCAACCTCGTTGTGGCTTTGTCGTTCCAGGATACACAATTAGCTTTAAATTTAGATGCGATTGCCAGTAGGTAGGTAGGAGTGTTCAAAGCCTGAATGAAAGGAAGGAAGTAAGGCAATGGAACTCTCAGGAATGCAGTGATTTACAAGATGTGCAATGCAATGCAACTTTTATTAGAAGAAATGTTAAATTGCATACTTTAGGGAATGTCTATAAATAACAATAACATTCTAAAATATAAATTACAGACACTTTGAATATAAATTGTATGGATGTACAATATAGAGTTAAACTTTTAGTATAAAGTCACTAAATGAATATTAAAAAATATGTCAGTTGAATCTTACTATACACAATAATGCTTTATCAGCTTTCCTTAAAAAAATGTGAAAGTAAACAATTATTTAATGTAAATAATTTTACAATAGGGAACTTTTTATTTTGCTATAGTGTGACTCTGGGATGAATTTACTCATGCGTGACCATGCAGCCTTCTCGGCACGAGATAGATATGGGTTAAACTGCATCCTAGAATTCAGTTGGCAAGAACCGAATGTCATTTCATGCACAGATGACAGTCTGTGAAGCCTTACCGTCGTTGTTGTGCAAAACCTCCCTAATGTGACCTCATTGCATTTTAACTGACTAAAGCCTCGTTTAGAATATCAAATTTTGTTTGACAAAACGTGGCATGCCCCTAATATGGTCATTGACCATATATAGACACATCATGACTATATATGGGCATACAACAGTGTTTTGTTTAATGTGTTTCTGAGCGGTTACAACCTAAAAAGCTACAGATTCCTCTATATTTTTACTGTAAATGCTAGAATAAGCGCCGCTGCACTTTTCAAATTGTTGGCGGTTTCAGTGCAGCGCTTATTCTAGAGCGACGCTTATAATAAATATTAGCGTGGCGCTTTCTTTCCATACTGGTTCCCATGTTACCTATTTCACGTATTCCCGTAGTTCGGTAGGCCTATCATAGGTTCTACGTCATCGTAAATAAATGTTTATAAAGAAATGGCACTTGTGTCTTCATTGTGTTATTTATTCATTTTAACATTGTATGTATTTAAAACTGTATAGTATTTAAAACCCTGTTTCTCAAAGTGTTTCTTTACACACAGGGTAATATATATTCTTGCATAAGCGCAGCGCAGCGGCACTTATTCAAGAGCGGCGCTTAACAAAAAAAAAATCATTTTTGATGCAGCGATTATTCGAGAGCGTTGCTTATGTCAGCATTTACAGTATGCAAAGAATAAAAGGCATTTTATATCGTTTGAAACCTGAAGCATTAAAAAAAGTATATATTAAATTAAGTAAAGCTGTGCTTAATACGGTGGGTTAAAACTGTTTAAGCAGGTACAGTTAGTGGAAGATTACCGTTTCACGATAAGTCATTATTAATAGACTTCTGGTTACAAGTAAGTACAGTAAAAGCTTTTAAATTTAGTCTTTACTTTGAAAAATGGTTGCTTTTCTATACATCAGCAACTGCATAGGGACAGAAATGTTTACAGAATACCAATGAGAAGCAAGAAAATCTGGGCATTTAAGTAGTCAAGAAAAAAAATGAAATTTCTTAAAAATTATGTCGCGTGGAATATGATATAAACATTTTAATTGGGGCTAAATGGTGGGAATTATTGTGAAGTTTAACTTGATATAATTGAAATGGTGGTTAAAATTACTGTACTATTTTATGGAGCAGATAATAATTGACAAAACATGATGTACATTATATTTGGCAGAGAGATGAGTACAATGTTTTAATTAGCATCCATGATAGTGATCAAATCTAAATCAAATCAAATCAAACTGTATTTGTTCCATTCATAAAATACAATGGAAAAATCTCTTCCTTGGATGGAACTTTGATTACAGGTACAGGTGATAGCAATGGTCAGGACTTACAGGGGTAGGGTGTAATAAAACTCCTTCCCATAAAAGTATTGAAATATCCTTCACTATATGTGGATTTTGATTATTAAAATGCCATGCCATCAGTTACTAACAGTGGCCAAGATTACAGGGGCTAGGGTCTATTAAACCTCATACACCTTTTCATAAAAGTATTAAAACCTCTATATGATGACAACATTGCAAATGACTATTATGTGATAAACCATTCAGAGGATGTATTACCCACAATGCATTTTTTTCGATGTTACTGCTTGAGTTGAGCACTCGAGGCACGGTCAATGTCCATGCACTAATCCATAAAGGCTTAACATAAGAGACTATATATAAAAATGAATAAAAACCACATCAGTTATATGTTTCCTTAAATGGCCACGTCACTGCGGATTAAGCATGATCCACACAGAAGATAAATTTAAAATCAATATAGGTTTCAATACTCCAAAACCATAATCATATTCTAATATAAATACATATTATTTTAATAAATATATACTCTGTAGGTAAGTGCATAACATTAAGCAGTCAAATTAAATATCAATTATGAATTTCAATAATCGTATTGTAATGCAATAAAGATGATCTTCATGTGAAAGAGACTACATACAGGATTTTGAAAACATTTTAAAAATTCAGAATCAGAAGCAGAATATATTTATTTCTTTACGAATATTTGCATAATAAGGACAACATTGCAGTCCCTTTACCGTCAGCACGATGTTAAATTGGGGCCTAGAGTTTTCATCAAACAACAGGTCAAAAAAGTACTATTTTTCAGGTTTCAGGGGGATAGTACTTTTTCAGGGGAATGGTACTTTCTATTGCCTGCTTCTTAACCAATCGGATGCCTAGAATCTTTGTATTTTTAGTCTAAAGAAGGTGACTGTACTTAATTCATTCATATTAAATAGCAAGAATTCACAAAAAAATATGTTATTTAGATTTGAATCTTGTTAAGCTCATTGGATTTTTATGATGTTATAATGTATTACAGGTATTTAACTTAACAATGCACATTTTTCTTTATATTTTACTGTTAAGATGCTTGTATTCATCCATAATTTGATCTAATATGTATAATGACTTTTTATTGATTATTGTTATTATCTAATTTGTATTTTAAATATTTTAATTGTTAGACTATTGTAAACTTGGAGTTTATCAGCATTTTTGTTGTTTCCAAGTATTTATACCAAATTAATTAAAAAAATAATAATAAAAGAAACACATTTATCAAAACTTATTTAATATTAGTGTAAATATATTAAATTTATTGATACCCCAGAATATGATACAGTATTAGTACATGTTGTGTACTAATGTCAAACAATCAATTTTGGTCTTCGATGCCAGTCTTAAATATTTTGAGTGGTAGCTTATTGATTAAGATACTGACTATTTAGGACTCCCAGTAAAGAAGTGTAAAGATGCATGATACAGAAAAAATTTTAATTTTACATGAGAAATACCATATTTATTTGAATAAACAGCCCGGGATATTGTTTTGAAGGAGTTTTAGTAGGCATTTGTTTGAGGGAGGTGTTTATTTGATGGCGGCGTTAATTTTTATTGGTGTAAAAAAGATGTATACTTAAATAAATGCCCATTAATTTCACTTGTAAGAAAATTTTCTGTTGGAATACAACACTAGTAGCATGTGTTGAGAATTATGTTTCCATTAGATTTGTATACAGTCATTTGTCGGGGGGGGGTCCATTTATTCGAGGAAAAACATAAATGCTCAGGGCATTGATTGGAGGGAGGCATTTATTCCAAATTTATTTGAATAAATACTGTATATTTAAAATAAATGTGGTTAGTTTCATCTGATGTTGAGAATAGGGACCATCCATTATTTTCTTCTTTAGTAAGAGTAGTTAACAGTGCATGTACTTTTTGTTAAAAATGACAACAGTTTTTTCCATTAAGTAGATATTCATTATTCAGAGTAACGTTCATTCTATGTTAGATACATCTATTATACTATCAATAAATAAAATACAATTTTTATGTTCAATTCATTTTTCATACTTCAAAACCACTGTTAGTCATAGCATTTATTATCTTTAAATTAAAAAGGTTTGAAGCCTAAAAAATAATTTGAAATCTATGAGTTTGAAGCATTTTAAAAAATAATATTTCATAGCATACATGCAATTTGAATTGTTGATTATCGTACACTAGTTTTAAAATGTACAGTTTAGTATTTAGTATGAAATGAAGCATGTAAGCACTTGATGTTCGCAGTGCAGCTACGGTGAACCAGGGTCGTTGGATTTAGTAGAAGGTCAAGTAGTTAACGATTATCCGGCTAAAGCAACACGATGTGTAGGTTCATGAAAAGAGCAAAGTTTACAACATTCATCTTCTTCTATACATGTTCTCAACTCAGACCTGTTTTAATTCCTGGAAATGTTACTTGGATTTGAGATTGTTTGTAGAAGATAGGGCTTTTCTATATTGTTCTGATATGTAAAGAAATTAATTATTTCTCAGCAAAATAAAACATTACTTTATTATTAATGAATCCTAAATTTTGTTCATCATTGTTCTGGGAGCACAGTACAGTATACTCAATTAATAGAGAATGTACAATACAGGAAGATGATGATGATTTTAATATTATTACAAACAATGTTGTCTTTTTAACTATACAGATACCATATTTTATTTGAGTGTTCCATTCGTATTTCACACACTTGATACTCTAATGAAGTCTGTAATGAGGGTTGAAAGTTGATTATTTGGAACACTAGATGCTCTGTAACTAAATTTGTTTCAACAAAATTTTCAAGGCTCAGGGAAGTGTAGTCCTGAACAATTTCATTCCTCAGTCACGGGTTTAGCCAGAAAAACGATATAGGCCGTCCAAAATGGAAGCCAGTGGGCGTGGCACTGAGCTGATGGGTGGGCCATACCCATGTGAATCCCCACTGAATTTTGGTACAAAAGCAACGTACATTCAATCAATAAATGTTGTTTTTATCAAAAGTAAATATGATTTAGCTTTAGTTTAATGTAACATTCAATAGACTTGAAGAATATAAAGAATTTTCTAAAGGTAGACCAGTCCCAATTAGGCTAGGCTGAGCTGATTAGGCCAAGCCGGCCAAGCCGTCCAAGCTGTCATGGTAAAAGTGGCCTTCCTAAATAATTGTAGGCCGTCCAAAAGACGGCCGGACAGCTCGCTGGCTAAGCCTATGTCCTTAATGCTCCATAATAAAACCAAACCTTTAGAAGTGGATTGCTTATCATTTCAGACTTTTGTTGCTCTAACCAAGTCTATAACATGAGGTGTGGGAGTGGTAAAATGTATGAATTGATAATACTCTATAGTAATAACTCTTATAACAACAATGTGATAACATTTTAAAGCACCTGTTAATGTTTAATTTCCAATCTAACCTGTTGCGTAAAAAAAATAAATAAAAACATCACTACTAATAAATATTGAAATTTAAAAGGAAAGAAGGTTCAACAGGTAATTGAGAGAATTACAAATTGTATTACAGAATATATTGAAATATTATTTCCAATAGCCATCAGAAGAATGATAAGGGTAATAATACCCCTATTATAATGATATATTAATATGCATTAGCCTATGGAGAAACGTGTGTCTTGTGAAGGAGTACACGACGCCGGAGGTCAATGCCCTGTAATTTGGAGCATGCAGGAGCTGGGTTTCCTGGTTATCAAAGCATGAGTTTCCTGACCACCTGGTCCTGATGATTGGCTTGCCTATATAGTGTGCTTGACAAGTGTCTACTTTCTTAATCAGTGTCTGTCAAACTACTTTCTGTCCTGTAACTCCTGGGTGTTTTTTTTTAAATGTATTTTTTAGAGTGTTTTGATGTATTTTGTTTGAGGAATGTTTGTAGGGGGAGAATTATGTCTTTATTTGATATTATTATCTGCTCTTTCTGGTTGATATCATAAAATTAGTTGATTAATTTTTTCTTTATCGCATATAGTACTTCAAGTTTATATTTGTTGTTACTGTCACAATCAGGCACAATCAATTCAAAGAGGTGGAGGCTGGTTATCAACACAAAATATTACGTAAATAATAGTATTGATATATAATAATTCTAACTGCTAATTCCCTAATGATGGTGGAAGGATAATTCTCATATAATAATTAATATTTTATATTGTATGATTCTTATTTCGGCTTGCTTTTTTTTTTTTAGGGCTTAAAAAGAGGAGATCAGAAGATCAGGTTCAACATGTTACAACCATTCCCTGTATGCGGTGACGTAAAGATAGATTTCTTCCATAAAGCCAGTAAATTAAAAAAGGTAAATAGCCTAACACAAGCAAACCCACCAGGTTAATTCCACTGCATGATAGACTTGCTGACTCTTATGATAAACCACTTTTTTCTTCCATTTTTAGACCATAATTGAGGATGAATATCTACCTTCATCATAAATTGTATTTATTTTTTAATTAGAAGTCCGATATATATAC
>NW_022741034.1:255962-269230 GCF_011630105.1 Anneissia japonica
AGAAATACTCTGTCTTTACTTGGGTCCTTTTTGTGAAAATCTAAAAGATTATTATTTATTTTTGTCTTTTATATCAGGACAAACGCAACCTGTTCCATTTCTGGTTCAACACGTTTTTCATTGTACATAGCATGACCGGTCTCTCCAGTAGTGATAGTACAGACAGCCTCCATAAAACTGAAAGCTCTACTGATTCCAACAGTGGTGAGGACTATGTACTAGTAATCACCAAAGATGAAATTGACAAAGCTAATAAGGACAAAACAAATAAGTTCTTCTCACCTAACCTTAAGGTAAGATTGAAACATCAATTTCTTTGGTGTGATTGGGCCTAATAGGTAAATGAAACTGGATCCAGGAATTCAACATAGAGGAGGCCCGGGGAGGGACTTTCTCAGATAGAGGGTGCACACACCTCAGCCCCACCATGGTTGGGAATGTGGAACGAAAAATTATGAGTATGGCACTGCTATAAGGCCGGAAGTGGCACTCTCATGCTTAATTTGAATACACTTTTTTCGGTATTTTTTATAACGTTGAAAAAAGTTAGGTTGGGTGGCTGGAGGTGATGGATTCCCCCCTCTTTAAATCCACCACTGGAAACAGTTGCTGAATATGACCTTTACCTCACAAAAGTATATTTTCTTTAATAATGTTCAACAATAATGACAATTTATATTTACCTTGTATAAACATAGATCCTGCATTGAATGCAAGTCTTACTGTAGTATCTGCCTCTCATGTTTTTTTTTTAACTTGTCATAATATTATTTTTAACTTTTCTGACCTCAATCATGAACTTTTTATTTGCTAATTTTTTTACTTAATTTTTTATATGATTCTCAATTTATTATATCATCTTGTCGATGTTAATGATATTTGATACATGTATTCTTTATTGTAAAAAGTATTTAGGTGATGCATAATTATCCTTTGTATTGAGTGATTCATCTCCATCAGTGATAATACAGTCTTAAAGCATACTATTTGTTGAACAATCATTCAGCCCCTGTCATGGAATTATGTGAAGTACTAAGCACCTCTCTATGGCTGCTAGGTAGTCACAGACCATGCCCATACGTAATACAGCACAATCACATAAAAGTTATGGCTTATTTTCTTTCCTTTACCTTTACCCTGTTTGTATTTTTCTACACATTTATTACATCTCTGTAAGTGAATATTTAAAATTATGTTTTCTATTTATTATTTTTGGTTTTTTGTTAAATTTTATAGATAACCTGTTATTTTTCAAAAGCTGAAAGCGCAATACATGAGATCCCTCAGGAAGGGAACTCCACGCCAAGCGGAAGTGATAACGATATCTTAGATGACGAAGACGATGAAACGAGCGGGTCCGAATCGTCTGATATAGAATGGGATGATGGTCCAGTAACCTTTGTATGATACAAAGAGACAAAAACAACATTTGGTGTTGTGGAGCAAAATATTTTCAGGTATACATTGTGCATAATATCAAGTTACATGATAACACCGGCCTATAATGTAGATGGTTGGGATTATTTACTTCGATTTCAACTTGACGTTCTCAATTTCATCTGTGATTTGATGGTGTTTTGAACTTTCGTCAGAAAACGATGGACCCACGGCCATGAATGAAAAATTTTATTGCAAATGCTTTGCAGGTATCTATTGTGAGAAGATAACGTTTGAAATTAATAAGAGAAGAAAACAGCAAAATGTGATTTGTTACGAAACCACGGAGTACGGGACAGTAGCAAGAACCATCATGTTGAGTGTGTGACTATACAGTTTTTTGTTTTTTTATAAATTCAGCGAATTCTCACAGTTAACTGTAATATACTTGCCTACAGAAATTCTGTTATTTTTAAATATTTATTGTTAACATATAGAATGCAGGAAGCATTTGTTGACCGTTGCCATAGGAGATGACCTTTTTGTCAGCATCAGTCTGATTGAGTCATTCTGATTTGCATATTGGATTTGACATGACTTGGGTCGGGAATTCGCAGAGTACTATAAGAAGCAATCTTTATTGTCTATTAAATTTTGTGTACATCACAATAAATCAAATATTATAAAATTTAACTTTCTAAAATTTTATATCATAGAATGTCAGTCAATTTTGTTATATTTGAATATGAATCATCATCCACTAGATATTGTAGTGTGGGGGGAAAAGAGAAATCTATGTTTTGTCTTGTCAATGCTTGTACTCAATAAATCATGAAATTCTTTATTATATTTGGAAGTATATGTATGAATGTTGAATAGATACTTTTGTGTTTTTATTCCCATCGAAAAATAACTAATTACTGCGGACTTAGTTTTGCAGTGATGTGCATCTCACTTGCTGCAGATGTGTTTTGCACAACTGGCAACAACCCTGGGAAAGCACTTTTGAACTTTCATTACATCTCATTGCCGTAGCAACGGTAGTAGTGGCAATATTAACTGCAATACATAGGTTACATTAACGTATCTGCTTATGTAGGTGTAGTCTGATTTGCCCATGTAAGCAAATGGCTTGCGTTAAGCACATGTGCAGCATACTGCACTGTTGAGAACTACAAGCTTAAGACTAACTTAATGCAGCCATAGCCTATCAAATCCAATTTTTTTTTTTGTATTGTATGACAGTATGACGGCCTACATACACGTAGGAGGGAGTGATTTGAAGTCTAGGTTTTACTAAATTTGTGAATTTTGTATAGCATAATCATATGTAGATGAATTGTTCAAGTATATCCAATGTATAAATTTAATTTTAGAGAATTTAAAATTGAGTGGAGTACTTCTCAATTGTGTGTATAAATTTGTTCAAATAGATTAGATATGTTGATTGACAATGAAGCTGATATATAATTGCTTTATTTACATTCAAGTAACTGTACAGGTTCTTGAGTGCCATCTAACAAACAAACATTTGTATTATTATGAATGAATCTAATTGGCTTATTCAAAATATTTGTTTCATTACACTGTTAGCTGTTATTTGTTTGTATTGATCATGTGATATAAAACTGATCAACTATTGGTTGTTAGGTAAACTGCAGGAAGGTTAAGTTGTATGAAGTGTGTGGAGTTTGTCTTCCACTAGGTAAAACTGTTGCTCATATTGTGTCTGGTTACCCATAATGTACCAGAGTACATCATGTGGCCTAAGGCCATAGTATGGAAATCATAGAAGGCTAATTCAAGTCGCTAAAAGCATACAGAACCAAAATGCCAGTATCACATCATAACATTCTAATAACATAAGAAAATGCACATTGGAATGTTCAACTTCCAATTTTTAAGATTTTGATGGACCAGAGTTTTGTTTTTATTTTTTTAAATGTGAATTGAAAATTTTTTGCACTGCTGTGATAAGACTTGATCCGACGGGGCGGTTGGGAAAGGCTAAGAAAAGTAACTAATTTATAAGTATTGAGTAGAATAGTATGCAATCGAATATGTTTGTTACACAAGCCCTGTAGTGTACTAACACACAAAATTCAAGGCACAATTGATGGTGGCCGTAAAGTTATTTGACTGGCTGAATCTATGGTAGTCATTTGAGTTAGCACTCTAGTATTCTAACATTCTCAGTTTAATATCAGGTGTTTTCTTAATGAAATAGTACGGGTGTTATTGCATCACAAAAAGGGTGCATTTATTCTACGCAGCTCGTATATGAAATGTCACTTTATGTTGGCATTATTTACTTGGTGGAAAATAGGCTTCGGGAGCAGATATATTTTTTTTTTATCACTGCTTAGGTCTTAATTTAGTAAGTTTATTATTAGATAATAATTTATTTTGATTTTATTCTTTAAAATTTAGTAACAATTGTAAGTGTATAAAGTAGGCAAACAAAGGGAATCATCAAATTCTGTATCTAAAGATTCCTGCTGGCCGCACACAGAAGGCAATAGACACATTATCTCCAAGTGCCAAACTTAATTTCAACTCTATGTTCAGCTATTTTTGTCACACTTGCGTTCACTGATTATGATTCATGAATTAAGTATAACTGTTTGATTCAAAAGAGAAGATAGAGAAATATTAATTTAAAGAAAAACTAGTTTTAAAAACTGATTATGACCAAATATGTGGGTGTAATTTGTATGTAAATTTACTTGAATATGGTTCTTGAGGAAAGCCATATGCTCATATATGAAAAATCCATGACTTAAGTCAAAACCATTTGCAAAAAATGAAGGCATTGTTGATATAAAAGGTATTAATATCTCCATATTAATATGGAAAGATATGATCATTTAGAAAACTAGTCTTCTATAATACATGTTATGAAAAGCCAAGTGGTCCACTGATTATATTTAAATAATAAAATATCATGCAGACTCCAAAAATACTAAGATAAGCCATGATTCAGTAATTTCGTTTCTTATACGAACATCATTATTCCTGATGTTCGAATAAAGAACAAAATATTGAATCATGGCTTCTCTTAGTCTTTTTGGAGTCTGCGTGATATTATCATACATGTTATGGTTATATGGAAACTATAATGTCAAATTATCATATGGAGTTTAGTCATATGGAAAACTAATGTCATAAGGTCATAGATATTCAATATAAACACATTTATTACATATTCCATATGACTCTAGTTGTACTATAAGTTTGCATGGAAATCAAAATTGATATGCCATAAACCTAATGATTGATGATAATTCTATGATGTAGGCCTACACATACAAAGTATGTTTATATGTGAACAAGTTTATGTTTAATGTTAACAGAATGTTTTAATGAAATTAACTCAAATTCATATCTTTTCAAATTGAATGTTTATTCTATTTTCTTTTCTAAAGGTAATTTTTTATTTAAAATATATCAGTTATTTTGTATGGTTTCTTTTATAAATTGAATAAGAATAAATTTATAATTTCACATGAAGGACCACTTTTAACTCTTAGTGGGTGTGAGAGTTATATAAAATGTTTGTTTTGAATTAATGATTTATATGTTAAATATATTTTCATTAATGTTTACAGTTTCTTGTAATTATTTCAAGTAACTTAAATTCTAAGCTGTATGCTAACATGAGACCAAAATGTCCTATAAGCCATTTTTAGTTTTTTTAAGCCATCTATTCCAATATGGCCACTTCCATGTGTTAAAAGGCAGACAGCTGATAGGGTTAACCAGTGTTTTCTTTGCTTTTGTCATAGATTTATGTGGTATTTGTTCTTCCACTGAGGCACTGTAGATTTTTTCAATAAATCTATGAAAATGTTTATTGTAAAAATAATTACAATAATATAGTACAGCACTTTTTACACTACAGTTGAACTTGTCTAAGTCGAATCCAAAATGGCATTGAAATATTGTTTGACTTAGATAAACATCGACGTACAGATTCGTAATGGAAAACACAACAATTTGGCATGTAAAATAGGATGGACTTAGAAATTAGTCAACTAAGGCAAGTTTCAATGTATTACCGTTCTGAGGTACATTAATTACAAAGATTTTAACTCAAATTTGCGTATCTTTAACGTTAGGGTTGAGTGTGACCTCACCAATTTTCACAATGCTGTTAAAACAGACGTTCTATCAGCTGTTGGGATTACATGCATCGTAATTTTTTAGGCTGCCGCACCACGAGCATCTCAATATCATGGTTGATAAATATGATAGTAATCATTGTCTAATAATTATTACACTGGATTAAAACAGCCATGCATTATGTGAATCACCCCCTTTTAAAATACTACCTGGTACCCAAGAAACAGATGCAGCTGAAGTGTCTTGCTCAAAGGCTCAGGTAGTTTTCACAACCATTTGCAGAGGCAAGTTGCCTACGAGTCAATATATGTTGGGTACACTATTCACAAGGTTTGCTAGTCATAGTTCCCAAGGTTTGCTGGTCATAAGTCATGACCTCTGTATTTGAAAATCCTGGGTTCACGAAAGATAAGAGCCCTTTATATGACAGCTTTATCACATGATCTGTATTCAGGTCTGTCCACACAGTTTAAAAATAAAAACAAATGCCCATGGGTGTGATATACCATCAAAAAATTGTTATTGCAGACAGAGCATTAGCATTAGAATAGATTTGACACACACATTATTCATTGTGCTACCAATGACATAGTATTTAAGTACAGTAGGTGTAACAGCTCATTGCTGTTTTTAAATATTCAAAAATCTGTGTCTTATATTAGCTGTTCCTGTTTTTTAAAACACCCCTTCAATGTCTTGGAAAATTATTTTGTATAACAAATCAATTATTTTTTTCTCCAGAGCCTCCCTTTGAGAGTTAAATTTCTAAGACTGACATGAGCCAGAAAATTTCAGACCTCATTGCCAATCTTGGTGGGGCCAAGGTGGACTAGATCCTTCATCTGTTTAGTCTTGCCCTGGGCCCCCTATGTTTCGAATTTACTACTGTATTGATTCGGGTTTGTCACAATAACATGAATGTAGAGGGACAAAGGGGAGTTCCCCCTCTCCAATCCAGGTTTAGACCTTTCTAAATGCAGCATCTCAGCATCTTAGAATAATATTAGTACAATATTTTTAAAAAAGTGAAGATATTTTAAACAATAAAACTAATTGAAATTATTAAGCATTGGAACAGTCAAAATAATGTTTTCATTCCTCGTTTAGCTAGAGGCATTAAAATAAGATTGACGAGTGCAAATTCTATTGGATTAACTGGTACAGTATAACCATGGAGCAAAATGTATAACAAATGTTTGTCTACTACAGCAAATATATTGACATGGTTTCCTTTTTTTGATGTGGGTGGTGTCATTGATGTCCTGTAATCTGGAAATAAATCATGTACTATACAGAAATAGTATTTAAAATATAAGGTATGAATTATGTTCTGTATCCCTAAGTTATTGTAAGCCAAACTAAACTACCTGTACTTGTTGATTATTTGGAGGGCTTATACTGTACATTGTTATAAATCATCACTGCATTAGTGTGTCTCGATAGTGTTACAGGGTTTCAACATCTCATTGAGCTTTTTCCTATATATATTTTTGATTGGCAAATAAGACATTGTGGAGATATAGTTTTATTGTATAAACTGTGTGTCTTCTATGTGGCTACCATTTTTCATAACTGTAGTATTCGATGTTTTGTGTATCAATATATTGTTTAAGATGGTTTTGTTATACAAAAACAAAATAAAATATAAAAATATTTAAAAAAATGTTGAAAAGAGTTGTTTGAGATAAAGAAAACTATTCCATAGAAATAGTAATACAGTAAAACATAAAAGAATAATAAACTTTATTTTCATCACGATATGCTGTTGTTATCTTGTATCTGTATTGTTTTCAAATAAATCAAAATTCATGTTTTCAGATACTTCAATCAATTTAGCTTCTCAAAAGGATGGAGCCCACAGTGGCACCCAGGGAAACATTCCTACCCCTGGCACTACACAAAGAAATGTACCTCTTCTTAGGTATCCATAAGAAAATTCATGTATTGTAGATCACTTGACATACAACTATTATTTATAATGATTCTAATTCACCTGATTTTTGAGGAGTATGTACTTGGTTTTGTTGCAGGCCATAATTCTAATGCTACTATTATGCTACAACACCAAGTACTTCATACTATTGTTTCATTCGAGAGTAAATTCTACCAACTCCCTGATTCTATATAATGCAACAAACAAACCAACTCTGATGTTTTCACAAGCTCTCGGAATGTGTTTCTACAAGAATGTCAATAAATATCTTTTACACTGATTTGTTAAACTTCTGGTAATTAAAAACTAACAGTTTGTCTCACAAAAGGGAAATCCATCAAGGGTAATCATAATAGGTGGAGGCATCTACCTGCACAATGGGAATGTGGTGACCATTCTCTTCTCTAATAAACCAATAGAGGGCGGTATTGCATAAAACAAGATGCCCTGGTAAAATCCTTCAATACTGTACATAATAGTCTTCAATACAATACCACTTGTTTCAAAGTTTATATCTATAATAACATAACTGCTTATAAACAGTATCTAACTATACCAACCTCCTTGATGAATATTCAACAGTTGGACTGTTCATAATGCATTCCTTACAATCATATTATAGGAATTATTATTTTAAAGATATATCATCTGCTGTAAAATGATTAGAAATTATTAACTTCCACTGACATTTTGATCAAATCAAATGTTGCTAATTTACTGACATTTCATAACGTAAATTCTTAAATTGATTACCAGCCAATTTATTTGATCCATGCAACAAATCTAAAAATTTAAGCATCTGTCAAATAGTGAAGAAAATCTCTTTAAGAAAGAAATATGCAAATTAAGTATCTTTTAATAGTTTTTAGCTCAACTGAGATGATATATCTTTAATAAATTCATACACAATTTGTAATGTTGAAAAAATATTAAGCAAATTCTACATGTGTGTTAATTCTTAACTCATTTTACATCTAGGACCGTTTGAATATTATTTCCCAGGCTTGGAAAATTGTCAAATTTTATGAATTCTCCATTGTTGTAGTGAATATGTACACCGCTATAAGACTAGATTATTCAAAGTGTTCAACTTGGACATTAGCCATTGATAGTACAGTAAAACTTGCCTAAGTCAACTTTCCCTATTAACTTGAATAACTTTATCAAAATCCATCTTACTTTACATGCCAAAATTGTGTTTTATATTAATTAAAAATGTGCATGTCAAATTTTATCTACGGCGAACAACTTTTCAATGCCATTTTGGATTTGATTTTGGCAAGTTCAACTGTATATCATAGGTTTGTACTTTAGGCCTCAAGTAAAGGTATGTATCTTGTTTTTTATATAAAATGTGTAGTGAACATCATTCTATATCGATCCAATTTGTTCACTGTTTTTCATCACCTTGGCTCAATCGCTGTCAAATTTGATGGAGTTGACAGCCATATCGATGCTGCCGCCCCTGTAACTGCCACGCTTTTTCTTTGTCTTCTCGTGTCGAAATGATTTGCCTTTTGTGAACTTGAGATCAATGTTGGCACGTTCTCCCCATGAGCCTTGTGCACCACGCTGCCAAGATAAAAGGACACAAAATAAATATTATTGCCTATAGTGAACAATAAATAGTACATGTATTTTTCTTTTTGAAGACAATTTTCAAGATGCTAAACAGTGAAGTAAAAGTTAGATGGATCAAATGGAATGTAATGTTGAATATCGTCAGCGTAAAGGTGATAAGAAATTGTTAAGGTTTTAATAATTTTGGACAGTAGGACTATGTAAGGAGAAGAAAGAATAGGACCAAGAATGGATCCTCGGGGAATCCCACATTCAAAGACTGATTAGTTAGTAACTAGTAAAGTACTGGTAGTGGTTTTTTACAAAAACTTCTTGCCGTCATTGCAAAAAATGTTGCATCTGCTGGCAGCGCATAATTATGGCTTTGTAATGGAGAGATTATGTTAGGGCCTCATGTGCCTCATGGCACGAAGGGAATAGGTGAAGTGAGGGTGAACAGATTTTTTACACATGGATTTTAACTATATCATGAATTGTGGTAAACAACATAAAGACATTTAGTAAAAATTGATAACATCCTAAACTTATTTCAGATTCACTTCACTTACTTTGCTCTCAAAAGAATTACACTTGAGCTTCTCATTTACTTCCACATTTTCCTCTCTTACTCTTCTGAAAGGAGTTGGTATTGTTTTAGTCTACAATGAAAAATATATGTACAGTACATCTTCTGTACGTTTCTTATATATATTCATTGTATATATTCATTGTATATACATACATATATACATATATATATATATGTATATATGTATCTATATATATATACATATATACACATATATAAATATATTTATATATATACATATATACATATGTATATATACATAATTATATATATATACATGCATATGTACATTTATATATATAAATAAGTACAATTCTACTTTGCATAATCATACTAATTTCATATATAAATATATTTATATATATACATATATAATTATACATATATATTTATATATATATATATATATATATACATATACATATATTATATATGTATATACACATGACCTATATATATATATATATATATATATATATATATATCAGATATTCAACGACATTTGACACCGCAGGCCTATGCTATGCCATCGAAAATGGTAAAATAATTTATACAGAGATGCCTGATAAAGTCATACGTAAAGGTATTTATTATTTCCCTAGGAACATTTGTATACATTTTATGTATCTTAAATATTGAAAATGCAAAAAAAAAAAACAACCATACTGTAGAAGAAAATGGCAGAAACTAATTTGAGATACAAATTTGATCTTAAAATTAATAAATGCAAACCAATACTTACACAGATTGTCAGTATAAAAATGTACATAATTACATCTTATGAGGTTTTTTTAAAACTCATATTTGCTATTCAATCTTTTTAAGAGGCAGTAATCAAGTATCATTAAGTAAATTTAAAGTTAGTTTACCTTTTTCTGATTTACTTTTGGTACTGTGTTTGGTGTTTTCTGTTCCCCTTTCAGACCCTTCTTCGGTGTGACAGATTCATCTTTCTCGTCATTTGAAGAATCTGATCTCGGTCTTTTCTGGAAACAGAAAGCTGGTCTTGTGAAAGTTATTTTTTTTAACTAAATGATATCATTATGCCAATTCGCAAATCTGAATATCTATATTATTCAAAAAAGAAAAACAAATTTGAAATTACCTTTGTCAATACTTTTTTCTTTGCAGCTTGTTTTTTGTCATCATCAGAATCAGAACTCTCACTATCACTGTCAGAGCTATCTTGATCATTAGTTAAACCATTGGGGGTTTTCCCTGGTGTTGCTGACTTTTTTGCTGATGTTGGGGTTTTCTTGGATTTTTCATCTTCACTGCTCGAGTCGGAGCTGCTTGATGAGCTCTCGTTTTTTGCTGATGCTTTTTTAATTACTGCCGTGGCTTTTCCTGGTGTAACCTTTGCTGGAGTAAGAGCCTTTTTTGGAGTCTCGTCTTCACTACTTGAGTCTTCACTGCTTGAACTTTCCTTCTTTGCTACTGATTTTGGGGTTGCCTTTTTCGCAGCTACAGGTTTCTTGGTGCTCTCCTCTTCACTACTAGAATCAGAACTAGAAGATGGTGATTCTTTCTTTGCTGATTTTGCTGTTGGTGTCAAGGTCTTCTTGGGTAGAGTTTTTGCAGGAGTGGTTTTTGAAGGCATTACTGGTTTCTTTATTGTTTCTTCTTCACTGCTTGAGTCAGAACTGCTGGAGGATGAGGATTCTTTCTTGGTTGATTTTGAGGTTGGAGTTCCATTTGGGGTTTGTGACTTCTTAACAGTGGTTTGTTTAGATGGTGCTACTGTTTTTTTTGGAACATCATCCTCACTACCAGACGATGAACTACTAGATGAGCCTTCTTTCTTCGAAGCACTTTTTTGGACACTTTTTGGTGTTGGTGTCTTCTTGACTGGTGCTGCCTTTAATGGTGTTACTGGTTTCTTTGCGTTTTTGTCCTCTTCACTGCTTGAATCAGAGCTGCTGGAACTGTCTTTCTTCACTGGTTTAGTAACTTTTGCAGAATTCTTTGCAGGAGTCTTTGTAGGGGTTTTTGCAGAAGTCTTTGTAGGGGTTTTTACAGGAGTCTTTGTAGGCGTTTTTGCAGGAGTAACTTTCTTCTTGGGTTCTTCTTCCTCGCTACTCGAACTGCTGCTTGAACTCTCTTTCTTTTTTGCTGGGGTTACTTTTGGTGCTGGAGTAATTTTAGGAACAACCTTTTTTGCTTTATTTTCTTCTTCACTACTGGAATCATCTGAGCTGCTTGATGAATCAGCTTTCTTTTCAAGTGTTTGCTTCTTAACAGGTATTTGCTTCTTAACAGGATCAGGTTTCTTTACAGGGCTCACCTCCATCTTTTCATCTTCGCTACTACTAGACTCTGAACTGCTAGAACTGTCTCTTTTAGGTGTTTTATTAACAGGTACTTTCTTGACTGCTTGTGCTTTTACAGGTGTGGCTTTTTTCACTGGTGGCTCATCTTCGCTACTGGAATCGGATTCACTTGAATCTTTTTTTATTGTTTTTGCAGCTGGAGTAACCTTTTTTTGAACAGGTTTTGTGGTTTTCTTGTTTCTTGCAACAGACTTGTTGGCAGTTTCCTCTTCACTGCTGCTGGAGTCTTCACTACTTGTTTCTGCTTTCTTAGCGTACGGAGGCGGTACGGCACTAAATTTACCTTTACCATTTTGTGTAGATTTTCCTGTCTGAGGTTTAGCAGGTGTCTTTTGCTTATCATCTTCAGAATCTGAACTATCAGATTCTGATGAACTTTCAGCCTTTTTAGCAGTCGGAGCTTTTGGTTTTTTGGCAGTTGATTTTTCATCTTCGCTCTCTGATGAACTGCCATCTGAAGAGCTGTCTGGTTTAGACTTAGTTTGTGGCTTTGCTATGGGTTTTGGTTTCTCTACACGTTTCTGTTTTTCTTCTTCACTTTCTGAGGAGCTGCTCTCAGATGAGCTTTCTTTTTTTTTCGGTGTCACCTTCGCAGCTGGCGTTGTCTTTTTTTTAGTTTTTATTTTATTTTTCTCATCTTCACTATCGTCTGAATCAGAACTACTATCTGAAGACTCTGCTTGCTTTTTGGCTGGTGTTGTTTTAGTAGCTTTCACAGGGGTTTTGTCTTTTTGCTGGGTGGGTTTCTTAACTGGTGCTTCTTCTTCAGAAGAGTCTGAATCACTGCTGCTGCTCTCTTTTGTTTTTTGCTTCTTGGATGGGGTTTTGTTGTCATCACCCCCTGCAGCTTTGCGTTTATTCTTTGGTGATGTCACCCAGCACTGATACATCTCCACCATAGTTGGATCATTTTCCTTTCTAACTGCCTATAATATAAATCAAATGCAGAAATTTAACAATCCAATATCATTTAACTGAAATAACATATTACATTACACATTACTAATACTTAGGCTAGATTTGAATATAGTGTAAATTTGCATAGCCTGGTCTATTTGGTTGGTGGAGCAGCCATGAGCACCAACAATGGTTTGTGACATACATACAGTATGGCAAATGTACCTCCCCAAAACATATGTACAGTACAGCTAAACACAACAGCTAGCTTATCTAAATATGTATAACTTTACGAGAGGCCAGACGCAAAAATTAAATTTAGCACAACACAGCACTGCCAACTGAGATGATTATTCTTTAGGGTCTAGCTAGGCCTATTTTATGATGCAAAGACTGCGTAAGTAGCCTAAAATGCTAGGCTACGACGACGGATGTGTTGACGAGCTTTATTAATCGAAGG
>NW_022741034.1:269588-281827 GCF_011630105.1 Anneissia japonica
TATTCATTCATGTTTTCGAATATCAATATAAATCTTTTTAATCAAAAAGTTGAGTCTTCTACTTTAGTAGAACAGTAGAGACAAATACAACGTTGCGTGCATGGACGCAATTTTCTTGATACTGTACACCCAGTCGCCGTACGCATATCCATCCTTAAGCTGTTGAAAAAATAATGGTGATTATAGTTAGTCGTTGAGTATCGTTCAGTATTTCAGTATGTATTTTGTCTTATATTATAATTATCAGTGTATCAAAAACATGATAAATGAGATATTGTTATATGCAACACTAAAGCGTACATAGGCTTAGGCTTACTAAGCCTTGGCCTAGAAATTTCATCAGAAGGCCTAGGCTAGGGCCTAGCTAGGCCACCTAGCCTACCTACTAGAGAGAGGCGCGCCTACTAGGCCTACATTGTTATCTAGGCCTAGGCCTACTCTGCAGTAGTACTGGTCATTGCTTATAGAAGGTGGTTGAGGCTACTAAACTATCAGGTTTCTGGACAAAAGCAATAAACTAAAAGGGCAATAAGTCAAAATGGCAATGACCAAAAAAAACCAGAAAACAGCAACACTTTTTGACCAGGACGGCAATAGGGGCCTAGACCAATATGCAATAAATTTTAAAAAACGGCAATAAGTCAAAACACCAAGACCAAAACGATGCTAAACAGTTTATGTCATAAAAGTAAAACTGCGAAAAAATAAACTGATTATAAACATGAAAGTGTACTACGATTAAATACGATAAAAATTAGGCTAATTAATAGCAACAGCAATCATTAACAATAATAATAATAATAGTAATAATAATAATAACAATAATAATAATAATAAAAATAGTCATACAAATTCAATATTAAAAAGATGGGGGGGGGGGTACAATATAAAAGCATTAAAACATTTAAATGAAACTTTCAAATACAGACAAAATAAGGCTAAACAATTTATGTCATAAAAGTAAAAAAGTGCAAAATAATAATAATAATAAACATTAAAAGTGGGATAAAGAGCCCATGGCAATATTTGGTTTGCCTTTTGGGACAATTTCAAAACAATTCAGAAAATTATAACTCTGGCCCGCGCCCGCTGGTGCTTGCTAGCCTTGGCATTGATTTCACTCCTTTGCCATTGTAGTCTATGCCGTTTTGGTAATTATCATTGCCGTTTTGGTCATTGCCGTTTGGTTTATTGCTGTTTTGACCTGCTACCAACTAGCTGCCTGAGTAGTAGTAGTAGTGTTACTATTGTAGTGTAGGCATCCTGCATACTCTGTACCTGTAGATAAGTTTTGTGTTGTGTTTACTGATTCCATATCCTGGATTCACCCCAGATTCATTAGTTAGGCCTAGGCCTATTACAGTCCATGATCAGTCAAAAATATGTTTGGATCATGTTAAGTCTGAGTTAGTAGAAGATACAGGCTTAGGTTTGTGCCTATATAAACCAGAGTCTAAGAAATACCAAAAATAAATTTTGTTTTCCAGTCTAGGTAAAATTTGATATCGGAAGCAGTAATATTGTTCAATATTTTGCAACAAGTTCAGGTGAGGTCAAAATCCAGGGTCCCAAGCCTCCCGGAATTCACAGAGTCTCCCGGAAGTCAGGGAACCTCCCTCACATTCCTGTGAGCAAGCAAGAATCTCCCGGTAGGTAAACCACCTATCACAAATTTAACGATATTTAGACATTTTTACGCAATTTTTAATACTGTATTATCAATTATCTCCCGGATGTCAGTGCGAATGGCTATCATCTTCCACAGCAGAATATAAAAAAAGCTTATTTAAACAGATTTCCCGGATGTGGATCCTTCCAACTAGGGACCCCTGCAAAATCTGTTGAAAGTTGTACACACAAGAAGAAGCAGTGGTGGCACCCGATTTGGCTGACAGGAGATGGGGAATATTTGGTTGGGGGGGGGTCTGTCAATTTCTGATGGAAGGGGAAGTTAAGGGCAAAATTAATCTGTTTTTTCTGGTTGTATGGTCTGACACGTTGCAGTTGATGGGTGTTTGGGAATTTTAGACTTTAGGAGTTCTTTGAAATCCAAAAGAATTGTCAAGTTTCTGTCATACTTGTTGATATACAGTCTCCATCCGGAAGTACATACACCATAAAACTCATCTGAAATCACCATTAGTTTTACATTTTCCACATTTATTTAAGAACAATCTTTGCTAAGAGTTATAATGTTTTTCTTGCTTCTAACTCTTCAGAAAATATCAAGTTTTGATTTGGAGTGAGACTAGCCACAGTGTTTGATCATGCATGAAGAGACGTATATCAGTAAGATGCGTCTTAGTAGAGATGAGGTCATTGGAATGTTGTTCCGTCTGACACTACTTGGCGCTTGCACATACTTCGGAGTTAAGTGGATTGTAAATGCTATGGATCCCACTAAGAAGCAAAAAGATGAAGCACAGAAGGAGGTAACCAATTACAAATAAGTTTATTATAGTACAACTGTTTCGATCGTTAATAAACCAAACACAATTGATGTTAACTTACTGCAATAATATATGCAGTTCTACAATAATATTTAAGCAAACCAGATAAAATTACATTTAAAGTTTATTATAGTATACTAATAATGAATGTTCATAAGTGCGTTGAGAAGAATAATTTCATTAGTTGAAAGATTGACTGTTGGAATGGAAAATATTACTTCCATTGCACGAATAAGAAACATTCATTATTTGTTTTATAACACATCTAAATTGGATTCTTTTCATTAGATAATTAATGGAAAAATCTAACTTTTTTCAGAATTGAACAGTCCACCATCTTTTTAACCAATGAAAATATCGTATTGTATTTTGGAGGCGTCTCTGTATGGCTCATCTTGCGTAGAAAATATCACGACAGCCCTAATTTCACATCTCTATTGACTGAAAGTAAAGCTGTTTATTATTTTTACTTTTAGGCTAAAAAGTTGATGATGAGAATTGGAGTGCAAAATGTGACCTTATCAGAGTATGAAATGTCAATAGCAGCCCAGCTCTTGGATCCAAGCACGCTACGGACCACGTGGGACGATATTGGCGGCCTGGACGATGTGATAGATGAAGTGAAGCACATGGTTATTCTACCGTTACAGAAGAGGCATTTATTCTCAAACTCCTCATTACTTAGCCCACCAAAAGGTTAGTATGATAATCTTTATCTTTTTAATATAAGCTTATTGAAAATGGCCACAAATTTTAGCATTAAGAAACTGAACTGTAATCAGAAGGAAGGACATTTATCATCCTTGGCTTTTTTCTTCAAATTGCAATTGGGAAATATAAATTTGTTAGATTTCTGGTTCATTGTTTCACCAGTGTATAAATGTATTTAAGTAAATTCTAATGTTTATGTACTCTATGTTTATTAAATATTTTTTATAATGACTAATCAGTTGTATCTTAACTATATATCTTGTACTTTAACACTGCTCATTTAACTTTTTTTTAATAATAAGTTTATGTATTTTATATTGTATATTAAGTAAAGAGAAACTTGAATTTGGACTATAGCATCTTTTCAATAAAGTCACGGATAAAATATAATATGTGTCTTCACTGATGTTTTCACTGATTTACAAACCTTTCAAATGTAAGACTATAGGAAATTGGAATTGTATTTTTTAAATGTTGGCGAAAATTGTTTTCTAGTCCTATATTCTGTACAACAACTGCAATTTCAAATAGAATAATTGAGATTGGATAAAAATACTCATTTGATTGCGTGTACGTAACTTCTTTTAAGGTGTGCTACTCCACGGCCCACCTGGGTGCGGTAAGACAATGATCGCTAGGGCCATTGCCCGTGAATCTGGTTGCCGGTTTATAAATTTGCAGGCATCAGGTCTTACTGACAAATGGTACGGAGAATCGCAGAAATTGTCCGGTGCAGTTTTTTCATTAGTGAGTTCATTTCAATCCTAATTCTTATGTTTTCATGCATTATCACACTTTTCCCTTGCATTTTCCTGCTTGTCTACAGTTAGTAGTATTTCATTGCTACAGTCTATTATTAATATAAATAAAACAATAAAGAGGCTCTGACCTTCATGGCATTGCACAACATAAGTGCTTTAATGTGTGTATGTATATATTAGCTAGTTGTTACAGTCAGTCTATTATTATTACTGGCTTCAAAATTATTATATATATATTCTTTTACCCGCAGGCTATGAAAATTCAACCTTGTATTATTTTCATTGATGAGATTGACTCTTTCCTTCGGAATCGTGCGGCACAAGACCATGAGGCCACAGCCATGATGAAAGCGCAGTTCATGACATTATGGGATGGAATTGCAACAGACCCACAGTGTCAGGTAGGAGAGAAATTCATATACAGTATTGACAACAGTATATACAGTATTGACAACATTGCATTAAGGAAATGAACACCAGTATATACAGTATTGACAACATTGCATTAAGGAAATGAACACCAATCACAAATGCTGTAATAAGCTTTACAGTTATTCATTCAGGTGTGTTCAGTTCCTGGAAAAGTTAACAGATAAACAATTCATTTAGGATATCAGATGCAGTATTTCTGTTTTATTACTGGTACTGGTAGGGGCATTTATAATGCGCCTCTTCCTTGCGGTTATAAAGCGCCTTTAAGTGTTGCTGCTGGTATACAGCACAGGAGCAGGCGACCCCATTTATACTCCTGGGTGGAAAGAAGCAATGCTGATGAAGTGTCTTGCTCAAAGACACAAGCGAAATTAATAACAAAAAGATTATGAATGATGACACCAATGTTATTTATTTTAACAATGTAAGAAGTAGCTCACAAAATTTTTACAAAAATACTTTTTTCATATATCTTTAGATCCTGTTAACTTGTTTGCTCATTAAACAACACAGCCAGCAGAGAACATTTTTATATATGATTGTTAGTAAATAGTAAATCTGCAGATGGGAGTGTTTTATGTTCCTCCTTGGTGAATGCCAGTCCATAACGGGTTACCCCAGCAAATTTGCTGGTACCCATTGATTTAGTTTTGTAGATTAAATCATTGTAAAGTGCCTTGCTCAGGGGAACAAGTGAAAGGCACAGCAAGGATTGGAAACCAGACCAAACCTCTTGCTACAAAACGAAAATGCTTGTTTTAAATTTTACATTCATGTTTTTTTTCTAAATTTTCTTTTTGAAGGTTTTTACCTGTACGTTATTACACACTGTAATTTATATAAACTAGCAATATAAACTACAGCCCTGGACTTTCTAGTTTTGTATTTCCTGGCTAGTTTTAGAGTGTTGATTGTTATGCAAAATGAGAAATAGCTAAAACTATAAGCTGCAAAGAGTAATCAGTTCAATTGTAGTTGTTGATGTTATTTTTGAGGTGATGGTGATGGGTGCTACCAACCGTCCTCAAGATGTCGATGCTGCAATACTTAGAAGAATGCCAAGCGTTTTCTGTGTGCAATTACCAGTAAGCATATCTCTTCATATACTCTTCAATAAACAATTTTAATAACAATTTAAAATTTATTATTTTCTTATATAATTAAAAAAGAACAGGAGCTAAATAATAATTTGGATTAAAACTTAAAATAAATTATATAACATATGATGTTGGTGCTTCATAAAAATTATTGTATAGAGAGCAGCATAGCTCAGTTGGCTAAACTGTTGGTAACCACTGGGTGTGCGTTGAACCGTGGAGATCCTTCGGTACCCGGTTCCATTTCATCATTTGCTTTCTGTATGTTTCAGCTGAAAGGGCTGAAGTGATGTGCATGTTAAAGAACACAATGCACTCTTTGAAAAAGAGTAGGGGATAGCCTTCCGACTTTCATGGGTTATCCCTGGTGTTTGCACCAAATATATCTTATCTTATATTTTCTTTTTTTGCTTCAGAACAAACGTGCAAGGAAAAATATTCTAGACATTATATTAGATAGTGAAGATGTAAGTATCATGTTTGGATTATTATTGTTTGCCTCCATATGGCATAATTTTAACAGATTCTTCACCAATCAAGCACACAAAAATGTTCGCTAGTTGCATCACATACTGGTTGGCATAGCAACATTGCATTGTGGATGGTGTGCAAGACCTGCAATATAAATAAATAAAATGAATAAATGTGTGCTGCAATATATACTAATTGTGTATTGTACAGACTGCCTCTATGTATTTGCTCCTCCCCAACAAAAGTAATACAGTAATATAAATGAAATAATTTGTAATTTCTGTTTTATTGATTTTTAAATAACATTTTTGAGACAAAACTTATTGTCCCCATTAGGAGTTAAACCTATGACTACCTGTTGGGGTACCTGTTGTGTTCTTTGCCAACTGAACCATGATACACAGTTAGTGTAAAGTGTATTTTTCTGTTGAGAACACATTTCTTGTAAATGACTATCCAGTACCAGTTTTTCCACTCTGTCTCGAATCATCTGGTTCCTATAATGAAGTGTTGTTGGGTCCCCAGAGCCTCACTGTTGTTCTTGTTCTTGTTACCAAAACTTTAAAGTGTCCAGCGTCACCAGTTTTCAAAGGACGTGCAGGAAATTTTGTACACATAAACTAGAGATGATTTCTCCCTACACCTACAAAACAAAACAGGGGTTTCAGGATGGACTGTACATTACTGCCATTACCACTAATAGAGCATGTCCCATGGGTGATGCAGTCGGTTAAGAATGTGTTCTAAAGAACTTAAGGTTGTGAGTTCGAATTGCGTCTTGGTATTCAATTTTTTTTTTCCCAATTTTAAGAAATTTGTTTTTTTCAATTCTAAGATATTTTGATTTTGTACAAATGAATATTCTAAATAAAATTTTTTTTGGTACAAATAAACATTCTAATTATTTAAAAATTTCTATCTTATTAGCTCTTCCAAAAAACCCAATATAATAACTAGCACCTGTACCGTATTTAAGTGTGGAGGAACATGTGTGCCAGTGAGCGGCTCTTGTTCCTATAATGAAGTCCATGATTATGTTGTTACTTCAGCCTGATTGGACTGATAATATCATAACCAGAGACTGAAGAAACATCAATTAAAAAAGATCGCTGATTGTGATCAAAATGTCCACGTAATTGCTAATGTTATTTTTAGTTAATCATTAATAAAAGTTGTTTATTTACGTTTTTTCCATTTTTTGAAAGCATAGAGGTTTTTAGTGCTGTGTGATACACAAGAGAATACTATTAACAACAGCGATGTTGATGACGATGATGATACTGATTCTAATATATATATGCCTTTAATATCTTATAGAAAAGTGAAGATATTGACACAGATAAGCTAGCACAGGAGACGGAGAAATTTTCAGGCAGTGATCTGAAGGAACTGTGTAGAGCAGCCTCTGTGTACAGAGTGCAGGATTATGCAAAAGATAACAAGTATGTCCACACATTTGGCTTCTTTTAAAGTTTCCTTTTTATAACAATTTTGAAATGTTAGCATAAATGTATTTGGGTTTATAAAGCTGAGTATATATAAGTGATGAAGTGACTCCTATGAAAGTAAGTTTTAGCTAGCCCCCATGGGCTCTCATGGTAGCCACAGTGCAACTGACCCTTGGTGGTTAATTGAGTAGTACATTGAAAGAATAATACTGCATTATGCTGAAAGGCATATACCACTGCACCATGTGCTTGAATTCACATGACAATGTACTTGAAAATATAACACAATGGCAGTAAGTCAGACAAGAAAATAATTTAAAAGCAAAAAGTTTTCAGATATTATATTGAGGTACAGCATTGGGTTTTACAAGTTTAGGCACTGTTGTGTGTAAGGTGGACACAATGTCTGTACTTTTGTCTTAGAATTGTAGATATAGCAGATTAAAACAATGTTTTAGGGAACTTCAGCTATAAACCTAGTAGTACTATGTTTCATTTCATAAAATTTAAGTGATTAATGCTAATCTTAATTTAAGTTATTAATATTGAACATTATAATCGTTATTTCCTTGCTTCATAGGAGTGATGTCCCTGATGGGTCAGATTGGCTGCGTCCTCTAAAGATGGCTGATTTATCAAAGGCTCTGACTAAAATGAAGGGTGCTAAATCCATGGCTCCAATTCCAGACTTAGATTAAAGATTGTACCAGGGAGTTTAGGCCTACAACTCCCTGGTTGTACCGTTCTTTGCTGCGATGTGTGGTAGGACTTGTGTTTGACTTACAAGAACAGGAAGATTTTGTGAACAATGAGATTTTGCCCTTGTGGTTGATTAACAGGATGGCCATTACTATAAAAGAGGAGAATATATACTGTCTACATTATATGGAAACCCTTTTGCACAATTTCAACATACAAGCACATTAAAATGTACTTTTTCTACAGAAATCAATACCAATCTCCACCAAGAAAAACTGCTCAACCATACCACCAAACAAGAATCCTGATAATCTATGCTGTACATTCAAGCAGCTGAAACATACCACTGTGTGTGGGGGGAGTGTGTGTGAGGGCACTGGTGTGAAGGGTGCAAGTGTGAAGGGTACGAATGTGAGGTGTGCAGGTGTGGGTGTGTGTGAATTGCGTGGGTGTGCTTGCAATCAGGTATATGCTAAGCAGATACCAACACAGGACAAAAGCATTCCAAGAATTAAGGTGAACGTACAAAGAGGATTGATTGAACCAACAATACAAAGCTTTCATTTTCTTATAGTGATTATTTGAAACATAGTCAGTCAGTGGAAGACTTATATAGAGTTTGTACAAAGTTTTAAACTGAATATAGATACTTTGTAATATAGATTGTTTAAATCTCAGTTCAACTTATCTTGGTTTTCCTCGTTTAATCCTGACAGTTTTACTTTTATTTATTGTATGTTGAAGTACATAATTATGAGTGCAAAACATATAAAGAAACAAATAATTTTCAGTTGTCTGGTGAAATTTAATGTTGACTATTTTAAAGTCAGGCTCCGGAGGAAAACAATTTTTTTATATGTTGTAGAACTGATTTTTCTAAGACAGAAAAAAGTTGTTTGACGAAAAACTGGGGAACGGTGAATAAGATACAGATTTTCTAATATTAAAAAACTGGGGGGAAAAGGGGCGTAACTGCCAATTTTTACACCTTATTCCCCCAGTTTTTAAATATAAAAAAATCTGTATCTCATTCACCGTTCCCCAGTTTTTTGTCAAACAACTTTTTTCTGTCTTAGAAAAATCAGTTCTACAACATATCAAAAAATGTTTTTCCTCCGGAGCCTGACTTAAATTTATTTATCATTATTTCAAGAAAAAATTATATTCATAATTCTCATTATGTATAGAAGGATGGGAATGTAGCAAACCATAATTGCATATTCATTCATTTCTTACATTTCTGCATTTTTGTGAATTATATGTATGATCAGTGAAATCATCAATTTAAATGTTTCTCCTTAAAAAGGTGTAATTAATTTGGATAAAAGACTCTCAAAATGTACAGAAAATGTATAAAATTTATTTGCATAGGTTTTTATGTATTTAATAATTACAGTTGTAAAAATATATACATCTCAGGTGTTAATGTATATTACTGTATAAGCCAATTGTGACATCATTGTCCTTCGGCATTAATTTCCCAACTGCTATAGACCTATCCAAGAAGGATGGCGCCCTCTATACTAAGTGCTTAGGTTTTTGTATTAAATAGTCTGATAATAAATTTCAAGTCTTACATTTATCCATTTTAGCTGTAGAAAATGTAAACGTCCTTAGAACTTCATCCTTGATTGGGTGTAGAGCATACTAATATTATTAGCACTCACTGATTAGTTGGATTTAACAAATGCATGGTTAAAATGCACTGATTGGTTAAATATATTGTATGTGTGGCCAATGACTCAGAGTGATTGGTTGAATTAATGTATGATTTGCTGTGTGGCTAAATACTCTGCTGATTGGTTGAATTTTCATGTGTAGCACATGACTCAGCTAATTGGTTTGATTTAATGCCTACACGACTAATGCAGTATACCAATGAAGTAAAATATTTTTAGCAATTATGCGATATGTATTTCAATTGTTTTCTCTGGCAAACTCTGTCATATAATAATATAATCCAATACCTAGCAACCTTACTGAATTATAAGCTACCAAACTTGAAGACTGGATTTAAACAAGTGCATGTCCCTGTGCATGCATTGCAATTGTAGACATCCTTATTTGTCTAGCATGTGATTGGTTTGATACAGAGCTGATTGGTTGAATTTTCATGTGTAGCTAATTGAAATAAGCCGGGCACTCCCTGCGTTGTATGACGAATTCAACTCCATTCCCTGTGAGCGATAGATGACATGCCGTCGTCTGTTGATTATCAGTGGTAGTCTTAATGGATCGTCAATAACAACAATCCGTTGAGCGCGTGTCGTCGCGCCGAGTTTTTTGTAGAATTGCGTCAGCCGATGACTTTCGTGTGCAGTGAGTCCCCGGTCTAATGCAGTATACCAATGAAGTAAAACATATTTTTTGAAATTATGTGATTTTTTTTTCTCAATTGTTTCCTCAGGCAAACTCAGCCAAATAATAATATAATCCAATACCTAGCAACCTTAATGAATTGCAGGCTACCAAACTTGAAGACTAGATTTAAACAAGTGCATGTCACTTCTGTGCATTCATTACAAATGTAGACATCCTGGTTTGTCTAGCATGTGATTGGCTCAATTGATACAGAGCATTGTCTGACTGTTAGATTTTAATAAAATGATCCATGGGCTGGCAATGATAACAAACTAGGCCTGCACTCTTATTAAAATGTAATTTTGAAAGAGCAGGGAGATTTAAAATATACATCTCTCTGGTAAGAGTAATTATTAGTTAAGTTTTAATATGATTGATATGTTTTTAATAAATGCGAAGTGAATAGTGACATTGTGTGCAGTTTTTGTCTTTATTGTAAGAATGATTGGGGAGGGGATGATGATAATGAACTGGCACCTGCAGGTGTTGGGACAATTCCCTTCCCTCTAATGGACAAACACAAACTCTGAAGAAGCACAGACCCCATTGACAAGCATAGACCCTCTGTTTCCTTATGCATGAGTCCCTCGGAAATTGTGACAGACTCCTGCACTCCTGCGCAAGCAAGAATCTCCCGAAAAATAACCCATCTCCTGCAAATTCATAATACAGTACTATTTGTATGTTTTTACTCCTTTTATCAATAATTGTCTCATTTAAGACACTTCTGATGGGTATATATGTGCAGCAGAATAAAATTAATTGTATTAAGAAAGCTCATTTACCAGATCTCAAGGAGAACAAAAAAAATATGATTTAAGGCAATATTTGTTGGGTAAATTCATGAATTTGGATTGAATTTAATAGTCAAAGGGCAGCAGACCAATTGCCTTTGACTACTGTAAGCATATTTTTCACATACAAATTGATTAAAAATTAAATGTAAGTAGAGGGCAGCAGACATTATTTTTCTTGTAGCAGCTCATAAAGTTTGATATTCATTTTTACATTACACTGGATAATTTTAACAACACTTTGATATGTTTCTCTAGTTCAAAGTTGATAAATTATTATATCCTTTTATTTAATTGAGATAATAAAAATTAATTTGAATTGTCATTGTCAGAATAAAAAAGTTTTATATGAGAACAGTGGTGGCGCCAAGACCTGCCCGACGGAGGGGCTAAAGGCACCAATGGGGGAGCTAGTGAAGCGAATCGAGTCTCACTTGGCTGGGGGCCAGGGAGCCGCCTAGGGCCCCCCGGTGGGGGTCCAGGGGGGCGAAGCCCCCTGGAAGCCACGGATATTTGATGAATTATGGCGAATTTTTATTACTTAGGCCTATTTGATAGGCATCGAGTTACTATAATATCACTTCATGTAAGCTATACAGTAGTACTTTCTGATGTTGAGTTGAAATCAGCTTCCAAAACCAAAACATTTTGAATAAAGCAAGAAACAAAGAGTATGCAATGTAACCATCTAATTTATTTTCAAATCCTCATTCTTGAAATTTAAATTCTATATTTTGGAAATGTTGCATGAAATCTGTCAACCATGCCGTCATGGTCGAGGTTGCTTCACCTATCACGATGTATTCCAACCATCATGAGGCTATCTAAATGAGTATTTGTCATAACAGAATTGAATTATTATTATATTATTATTATTATTATTATTATTATCGTTATTGTTGTTGTGATGAAATTTAACACAAACAATATGGTGGCTAAACGAATATTACATGTAAATTTTTTTTGTTTGTTTGTTCCCCGACAAAATTATCGTCTTCCCCGACGGGGGGGGGGG
>NW_022741034.1:281888-297403 GCF_011630105.1 Anneissia japonica
TTGTTTGTAAAATATTAATATATGAATCTTAAAATAAAATGCCTTTTTATCGCCAATAAACTGATTTTGGATTTTTATTTGGCATTTGGTGTATTATACCAATCGACTCCCCCATAATAATACAAAAATTATACAATGTACAATTTTTTATATTATCAAATTATATTATTTATATAATTCCCCCCCCCCAGCCTCCCCTCTGGCGCCACCCCTGAGACCAAGGACTTATAAAACTGTTACCGTTAACTGTTAATCAGATCAGACAGTGGGGTTTGATTATTTGCTGCCTTTCATCGTTCGTGTGAACTACTACGTAACTACGCTACTAAGCTAGTACTACCCAATCAGAATAAAGCAAAAGACGGATTGGTATTAGGCGAGGCGGTAGGAAAGAATAATCGGTAGATAATCATTCCAAGTTTTTGTACTATATAATTCAGAAGCACCGTCTTCCACTGGTAAGTCCTCATGATTCGCCAACCGCTTGATAATGTGTGGTTGGTTTATGTATATCTACAGGCTAGGAAATAGGCCTGGCCTATTCCTAGTTATTAGAATAGGCCTAGTAATAGTACTGTACTTAGCCTTAGCAAGTTCGCTCTGTCATAGGTGGCCTACTAGACTAGCTAGGCCTATCATTTTTCAACTTTCATCAACCAACGCATTGAGTCGTTTTATATGCGTTACGAGCAACTATTAGTATTACGTAACTTTCCTTGTTGAAGGGCGTCAGAAGCGGTCCGGCTGGTCCAGTTTTGGTCGGACCAATAATTTACAACTCAATATCGTTTGTAAGCCAAATTCTACTTTCTCTGACGCAATCAAACATCTTGCACATTCAAATTTTTTTATTTTATTTTTTATTTTATTTCAACATCATCCAACAGTGACCAGTGTAAGTAATATAACATTAAATTCAAATATAGGTCTAAAAATAATTAAAAATATTAGAAATTCACTTAGTAATATAATTAAAAATAGTAGTAATTTTTGATAGAAGCAGTTAAGACTATCAAAACATATATCTAAGGAAGGATTGAAACAGATAGAATTATATAACTTAGGAAGACGACAAATAAAACCATTTTTTGTAACGTTAACCCTACCCGGTGGAACCCAAAATAATCTAGGGGGTCTTAATCTATGCAAAGGAACTAGGATTTGAAAAAAAGAAGTGAAATCACCGTCAAAACTGGCATTTATGCATTTGTAAAGAAAAATAAGATCAAATAAAATATTCCTTCTCTCTTCAAGTAAAGCCAACTTAAGACTTTTACCAAATTTACGAAAATTGAACCTACAGAATTTATTTTGAATACGTTGCAAACTAACAGAGTGTGCAGTTGAGATTGAATTAAAAATAATAGAACAAAACTTTAGATCTATCTAAGGATTTATACAAAGTAATTAAAGCATTACCATCATCGATATGTCTGCAATGTCTCCAAATGAATCCAAGGAGTCTGTTACTCTTAGCTACAACATAATCAACATGTTTACAAATATTTAAAGAAGAATCAACAAATATTCCTAAATTTGGAGAGGCCGGCTGGGCCTCCCTCTAACCTGCCACTTCCCAGTGGTGAAACGAGGCCTAGGTTCCGATGGGCCCTTTTTTCGAGAGTCCAGGTTTAGGTTAAGAATGCTATATCTAGAAAAATAATGACCAAATCACAATTAGTTTTTTTGTTAATAATATGAAAGACAGTGTATTGCCAAAATTATATAAAAAATAAATTGTGTGAAAATGAGATGCTTATTATATTCCTCAATGAATGAATAAATAAAGTGCAAGAAACATGACAACATATTATAATGCAATATGAATAACAGTGACTATGGTCTATTATATTTATACAAATTGACGGATGTTGTGAAATACCTTAAAAAAAAAGATTCTAGATTAAAGAACACTTTATTGTCTATTTTAAAATAGGAATTTGTTTTTCATTTGCAACAGTCTTGGTTAAAAAGGATAAAATTACATTAAAAATCACACGACAAAACAACTTGGCAAGGACGAGAAATTTGTTAAGATATTTACAATTTCAAATAGTAAAGTAGTAGAAAGTCAAAAAAAAATCACTGTTTAAAATTTATGTGTATCTCAGAAACAGACCAGCCATTTTAGAAAAGATTAAAACTATAAAACCTAGCATTTTGCTATAAAATAATGACAGCATGCTAATTAAATAAAACATCTATTATGTATACACAGGATACATTATGCATATTCCTCCATGAATAAATAAAAATGTAAGAAACAGGAACAAAATTATATTTACCGTATATAATGCAATATGAATAACAATGAATGTGCGCCTACTATATTTATACGAGTTGATGGATACTGTGAAATACTGTACATATATTAATATGTATTATGAATACACAGGGACACAGGATACAATGCTATGCATTATTTAGTAAACCTATTAAATGTCTTTTGAATTAAGCTAGGTGAATACGTTCGATTTTCAAACAACAGACTGCTAATATTATTTAATATTATTATTTAGTAAAGTTTTTCTTTATTAATGACAGCAGGACCATGTATGTAGGTATTCCCATCATATGGACAGATCTACCAGGTGATAAGTACTCAATAGAGCAATACGAATCAGGGGAATCAACTTTGGGTGGATGGTCAATATTAAAATAAGGTACTGTACGTTTCTACAGTGGTTCTACTCTGGCCCTACAACAGTCCCGGTCAGGGTGGTAGGACAAATACCAGGGAAAATCAGCAATTTCGATTAGATACTTATTAACTGCAGGATAAAAACATTTTTTTTTACTATGACATGGCCCTGGCCACCTAATATATATACGTATAACCCATGAGCTATAGACAAAGACAAAACTAATGAAAAGAAGTTATGTTAATACAATGATGATTATGTATATTTGGCCGGACCAATAAAAAAAGCTTCCGACGCCCCTGGTGTTGAATATTATTATGAATAATAGCAACCTGTCCTACCCTAGACCCTATGCACATAATAATAATAAAGACAATTCTTCTAACCATTGAGGTTTTCTTCCCTCCATGACCATGTTGTAACCATGGAGGAAAATTCGAACTACTGTAGCAAAAACCTCCATTAATTTTGTTTCACTTGACTAGTTCGGGTGTTGGTCTTTTTCATGGAATACCTCCATGGTATTTTGCATATTGATGTTCCATCACAATTGCTACGGATTGTGATTGTGTGTTATTTTACCAGGTCAGTATATTGACAACAATTGAGCTCTAGGGGCCAGATTTACCAAACTAGAAATCAGCTTTCAATTCGTCTTATTAAAGTCCATTTTTTTTTTTTTTTTGCTTATTAAAGTCCGATTTATTAATGTGGCTTAGCTTTATAATTGCTTAAAATTAAAAAGTCAATGGTACACATGTGCCATCTAAGATGACTTTTACATTAAGATTTTGTTAATACGGTTTGATAAATCATCTTCATATTTGCTAGGGACATCTTATGTTTTCTGACATTTGCTTAGCTGAGATTGATAAATCCCGGGCCAGGTTTGCCAGATAGTCGACAGGCTTCACGGCCAAACACACGCCATCTTAAGCCAAATTTGGCCAAACTTTTTTTAATATCGGCCAATATTTGGCTAGATTTTTAAACGGATTTGTATATATTACGGTATTAAGCAATTAAGTAGAGCTCCGCATAGTATACTTAGGAAAATTATTATACGAAGGTTAGATATAATGCTTGAAAAAATTGAGAGCCTGCAAGGGCCGAAGCAAATTTTTGAATGCATTAAATCTAACCTAAGTATAATAATTTTTTGCTAGCATCAGGGATTTCAAAAGTTTTGGAAGTAGAAGGCTGAACCTGAAAAGTAGCAGATGCACCATATATCATCAAAGTTCTGAGGGGGTGGGGGTGTGGTGCATTTTTGGAGCTCTGTTTATGGATATATTTTATTAAACAAAATAATGTTTCTTTGTAAGTTTTTTTGTTTTATTCAGCTGGTCATAATGTTGAGTTGTACCATACTGTACTAATATAACAGACATATAATACAATGTAATAATTTGTAATAAGTTAATTTATTATCAATACAATTTCAAAAAGGACTGATATCATGACATTACTGTACAGTAAAACATTTTGTTTCTGCAAGGTAGGTATTTATTGTAACAGGCCTGAAGTACTGTTTTATATACTGTGGAAAATAATAAATAGAAGTAAACTTGGTACATGTTGCATAATTTTTGTGTGGTTGCTCCTGGATATAATCGGCTACAACATTACCATGAGTTGGAATCTGAAAAATAACAATATAAAACAAATTAATAAAAGCTTCACTAAATACATTTTTGGACAAATCTTGGTCTGTATTAATAAACCTGCGATTAAAATTGAATTGTACTTTAAAATTACTTTTGTAAAGCGAGGTTAAGTAGAACCCAAAGAGAGATTTACTTTAAATTCAATATTAAGTATGAAAAGTTAAGCAATTCCTTGAATTATTGAACCCTAATAAACTAAACAAACTGAATGTTTAATAGGAATATCCTAGACCTATTTTAAAGACTCAAGGAACGAAATTAGATGTAGGCCTACCGCTAGGCAGGAGGCTGCCGAGACCTCCTCCTATTACTAGCCTAGACCGCAGCCTAGCTAGTTTTGAAATCATCCCATGAGTTTTACCTGTCTGCACAGACCAAAAAGTTAGTGACATTGATTGTATTCGCTCTCGAATGCTTTAAAAAAATTTTTTATTTCTCTGACGAATGTGAAACATTACAAACAAGTTCTTCTAACAGAATACAAATTACAAAATAGGCTAGTTATTCATCGTATCCGTACTGTACTGCTGATGTGTAGTTAAAGCGTACTGCAGGAGCACAAGTCAGCGTACGCACAGCTAAATGTCTAATCATATCACTATAGCATGCAATAACTGCTACAACAGTTGGTCAGTAAAACCAACATTAAAAGACGGTGATTGACTTATAAAGCAATTAGCAAGGCATGCATCATAACAAAACTGCTGCATAATGTACAGTATTTCTTGATTTCTAGTTTTGCTGTGACTACCAAAAGCAAAGCACACCGGTCTGGCCTAGGCCCCAGATTGAGATTAAACTAGTCTTATCACTCATAAATCCATACTTTGTACTTCTGTACGTAATTCAGAAGCAGTGTTTGAGTGTTAAGTATTCATTCACTGTTTGATACTGTGATTATAAATTCATTGGTTAGGAAATGTCTATTTTATTAAACAAATGTAGCCTACCATTTAAGTCTAGGCTAGGCCTACCTAGTCTAAAAGAATACAAGTAAACCCGTACCCATGCCAACCTCTACCCAAATTTTGGATGAATCGCACACAGAATTTTGACGAACCCGTACACATCTTTGGTCAACCCGTACATAGCGAACACTAACCCGTACCCAAGTTTGATGAATGATATTTTTACTACTGTATAATAAAAAATTTTGCAAACTGTATTGTATATTTAGATAGTACAGTAGAAACGCTCAATTACGAACCCCGATTTAACAAATTCCCGATTTTACAAACATAATTTCAAGCTGATGATGTCATAAAAAGTAAAGTGAAAACTTAAAAAAAAAAAAAAAAATCCGCTCGAATTGTAACTGTTATTACTGTAGCATGCATACCATACTATACTCTATAAACTAAGACCAAGGCCTAACTTTGCCTAAAATTTTCAACTTTTTAAATTTGGTTTCTTTACTACCAGTACCAGACTTCTATTTGCCTAGCAATTAATATAGCACTGCAGGGTAGTAATACCCTCGTTGCTTGCTTATAATACTAATAGAAACATATCCCAGATTAGTAGACCTAAGTTGACTTAATATATTAAAGAGAATAATAAGCAAACTAAATAATTCTAACAAAGCAAAAACCTGCATTAACTTTGTTTCACCTGAGTAGTTTGGGTGTTGTTATTTTGCATAGGTTGATGTTCATCACAATGTGCTTTTACCAGGTCAGTGCTAACAACAATTGAGCACTAAAAAGGAAGCACAAGCTAAATGCTTCAAGTGAATTAGCATGTTGTTCAATGAATACCATAGCCATGAAAGCCAATGTTGGGACAGTGGAAAAAAGAAAATTATTTTAAAAGTGAGATTTGCTTGTGGATTTGTTGTGCATTGTAAATGTCACTTTTCATTTCATTGGTCTTTTATTTCATAAATATCTATTAAAATAAACTGTACATGATAACAAAAACTGTACAATTAAGAACTACAGTAACCAGACCCATATAACACTACTCAGACCGGTGTATGTTAATTTGGGATACAAAAAACATAGGACACTTTATTATTATTTAAATTCTTATTCGCCAGTAAGAAATTCACCATAGAATAGAACTAAACTTCTACAGTAGATAATTAGATTGGAAACAGAAAATAACCAAGTTTTAAGCAAAATTAATACTACTGTAGAGTTTCCCTAATAAACAGAATTGGTCAAGAAACCATACCAGAGATGTTGACTGCAAAAAAAAAAGACTGCTGATGATACTTCTAAAAAATCTCTTTATTATAGAGTCCTTATTATTTGAAAATACTGATATTATTCAATGGTTCTGTACATTAGTCAAAATTTTCTTTTACTGAAGCCTCACGTCCAAGGGCGTCGATCCGTGGCTGAAAGTGGGATGGGGGAACGAGATGAAAAATAAAGCCTTGGGTCGTAGGCCCAAGCAATGGTTGGGGACCAGGGGGCGAAGCCCCGGAAGCTCTGGCGCATATAGCCTTTTAATTGATTTTAAGCAATGCAATTAACATTTATTTCCATACGAAATTTTCAAAATATCCAGTGGCGGATCCAGTAATTTGAAATAGAGCTGGGCTAGAGAGGGACTTTTACAGTGGAGAGTGTAGCTGGACTACCACCTCAGCCTCACCATGTTGGGGCTGAGGAGGTAAGAAAATTATGGTTATGGCACCTTCAGTTGGTCAGAAAAATGGCACTCTCAGACTGAATTTGAATATAATTTTAATTTTTCTCCATTTTTAATTTTCGAAAAAAAAAAAAATAGTGATGGTGGGCCAGCTGGGCCCCTTGAATCTGCCACTGAAATACTCAACATAAAAAGTTTTTAAAATTATCCTTTTTAGTCATAATTATGCCCGCTTATATATTTTGTGCAAACTAACATTTATAAAAGTAATGATTTTTTATCTACTGATTGTAACGTATTCAAAATTCGAACTATGAAAAACAAATAGGCCTAAGATAAACTTAAAACAGTCATTAATTTTAGTCTTTTTGCATGTACAGTACTTTTAAAATCAATCAAGAGGTTTTTCTTTTCTCCTCTTTTTGAATTTCACTTTTGTGTAAGTAATATTGCGATAAATTATTGTGAGTGGAAATAATACCGTCTAATTTATGATCAAACAGGACTAGGGAGATAGGGAGCACACAAAACATTTGTTAGCATTTTGATTTCACAAACATAAAGGTGATTTAATACTTAATTTATCATTATCAGTGGCGGCTCCAGGAAAGCAAATTAGAGGGGGGACAGGGAGGGACTTGCACAATTGGAAAGTAGAACACCTCAGCCCCACCATGGTTGGGGCTGAGGAAAGAAAATTTATGATTATGACACCTAGATTGCCGGAAATGGCACTCTCTGACCTAAAATTCTAATAATTTTCCTTTGTTTTTTTCCCATTTTTTAAAAATAATTTTGAAAAAATTAGGGTCGGTTCGGCCCCACTTGAATCTGCCACAGATTATTATGACGTTATTGCGAGACTGCGTCAACGTAACAATGGAGTTTGTAAACTTTTGGTAGGCTTATCACTTAATCGAAATAGGTAGACATCATATCCGTGTTAAAGGCTGAAATTAGAAAAAAACAGTAATCCTATGTATGTAGATAATATTAAACACTAGATACGTATGGGTCAGAATAATATACGAAAAGAATAAATCGTTTATATTAGAATTTGTGCACTTTTGAGTTTGTAAAAATATTGGCCTAATAAGGATACATGCTTCCAATTTTAACAACATTCAGTACATTGTTTTCACAATAAATTTAGCCTCTGATAGTCGTTGCACCCATAAAATCGATCTAGTGGGTTTCTGGGATGGTTACGAAATGTTTAAACAATTGCGTTTTTACTCGGTTTTGGTCCGGAAAATATGTACCACACTTGTGAACAGCCAAAATTCATGAGTCATGCGTAGTTGTTATTCTTTCCATTCGCTTTTAAAAGTGGGGTTTTAATTATAGAAGATTGGTGAAAAGTTGGGGGGGAGACAATCGATATGATGTCTCCCCCCCCCCCCACTTTTCAAAGTGGGTGGGGGGACGCGTCCCCCACCGATCGACGCCCATCCATGCTGTCATTTTTTGGAGTCGCCGTACTCATTCAATTTGTGTGTAAATCAGTGGATCCTTTGGTTTTTAGACACAATATTGGAAACAGAAAATATAAACTTAACAAAACACTTAAACAATGAAATTGCCCTCAATGCAAAGTATACAAAAATTGAAAAGATACATATGATATGGTCGGCACAATAAATATACAATCATATAATAGACAGTTAACATTAAAGATGGGAAGAATGAACAACAGGCACCTAATAAATTGGATTGAGGTCAAAGACACAAAATTCATATAATAACTTTGTGTACATTCTGAAAAGTCAGTACAGAGCCAATATATTCTCTTTGGAAACTTTTGAACAGTAAGTAATACAATTTCTATCATAATTTGAATACAAGCATGTTGACAAAAGCGTACAGCTACCAACAGAACATCGCTACATGGGTAGGCAACAAAGACTTGTGATCCGCTTATCAGGCAAAAAATACTGTTTTCAAGCAGTACTGGACAATATCAAGTCCTCCTTCGGAGGTCGTCAAAGATTTAAAGAAAGAAAGAGGTGGGAAGGAGTTAGAGAAACATTCATTTTGACCATGATGACGTTTATCAAATTGAAAAATGAATGACACATTGTGAAAGAAAATAGTCTCAGCTGTAACATGCTCAAAGGTGGGAGATGATCGATCAAAGAATAAGCGAGATACGTTCAAATGATTATAAAAATAATGACGTCATAAATAAAATTTAATAAAAAAATTCAGATGGCAATACGATGACGTCACAATGTCTGATCAGCCGTAATGATCTGTAAAATCATATCTACATGTGCTTTCAGAATATGTAATAAAAATTGGGGGTCATCTTTCATCCTAAGGAGCTATAAACTGATTAAAAATAGCATGATTTTGAGCATTTTAAAATTTTGACGCACGTGTACATGCACGTTATGATGCGCACACGAAATTAAGGTACATTGCATTCAACCTTGACCTGAATTTTATGCCCACTGAATATGATTTAGAAATGACAATTTGTTAGGATGATATGTGGGTCGTTAAAGATTAGAGGAAAGAAAGATGAGGGGGGTCAGAAAAAAACATTCATTTATTTTATGACCATGATGACTTCATCAAAATGTGAAAAGAAGATGCATTTATGAAAGAAAATTGTCTCAGCTATAACATACTCAAAAGCGGAACATGTAATAAAAATTAGGGGTCACTGTTCATCCTAAGGAGCTATAAGTGATTAAAAATAGGCTTGAATTTGGCATATTTTCACTGTATGTCGACACAAATGCGCGGAAGGATTTGTATGTTTGATACACGCGTACAGCATTGCTATTGGCCATAAGATTACTGAAAAGAATGGAAATCTGTGCATACAGTGTCAGGAACCCAAAATATAAAAAAAAACTTTAATTCTAGCTTTCGCACGTACTGTGCACGAAAAAATGCATGTGCTGCGCTGGAATTTTGAAAATTGTTGAAATGCTCATAATGGCCTGAAACATACTCTAAAATAATCAAAGCATTTTAGAATTTTGATGCGCACATTATACTAACTGAATATGATTTAGAAATGGCAATTGGTTAGGATGATATGATCGATAATGTAAAAACACAAAATTGCTTGTAGATGACAACCCACAAGGCTAATGACATTGAAAAGCTTATTATGACTATTCCACGTCAAGCCAAGTGTTTGTTGATGCTGTCATGTTAGTAGCTCATGGCAATTTTGGGATATCATGTTAAGAATAAATGGGGAGAAAGAAAGAAAAAAAAAAGATGATCTCTGACAATAACAAAAGGTGATCCGCTTGAGATGCGGATCACCAATATTAATTTGTTACATCTACAAAACCAATAGATTTTTTTGTTGCAACCTACAGAATTATATTTTCATTTCTATTGTCTTTCCTAAATATACTCTTAAATTTTGTGGCAGCAAGTTTAGGGATTTTTATAGTAAATGACTACATCATTAAAATCTGATGTACTGTATGGGACTGACTGTGCACTATCCTATTGCATTGATTGTTATTTGGATTTCTTTACTTGTCTTTTAGAAAAACATTACCAGTCACATTAAACCAACAGTTAACCAAGATGACATGATATAATTCATCCAACAGTGAGGAGGCACGACCACTTCAGAGTTGGTTTGTGGTGAGGGATATTGGATCATAGGTACTGGTAAGTAGTGTTCAGAATGTGATACTGTACTTGTCAAGAGTTAGTAGAAAACATATTTTGTGAAAAAATGTTTTGAAGTGTCAAAGTGGACCTTTCTAGTGTGTAAATCAAATTTAACAACTAACCAATCAGAACAGAGCCATGAATACGTGCATGTCAAACACATGTGTCCCACAAACGCGCACATGTATGCATATGTCTGCATAACACTGTAGTCTTGTGGGACCTTAGCAACAATATACAAGTCAAGCAACTACTGTATACATTAACTATTAGTGAAATTGATAAATTCATAAGAAAACTATTCTGATGTTATTTACATTTTTTTAAACATTTGATTTTTTTTGTTTCAATTTTAAGACATTCTAATTTTGTACAATGCGAACATTCTAATTATTTAAGTATTTCTATCTTATTAGATCTTCAATGTTTTTTTTTCAAACTGCTCTCAAGTATCTTAGGGCCTGTTTCTACTGGAAAGAAATAATCGATTAAAAATCCCTTTTTCAAAAAATCGCTTTTATTCTCGCAGTAGAAACGGGACCAGTTTGAAAAAAGCGATAAAAAAAAATCGATTAAAAACACACGCAATGGATAGCGTGTTTGAACGGCAAATAAACGGGGGGTGGGGGGGGTGGTGCCGCAGCCACTTCAAGACATGAGGCACTTGTGCTACCTATTTTACTGAAAATTCTTATGGACTTGAACTACCTTTTTAACCAAAATTGCACTGTGCTCTAAAATACAAGAAGAAAAATGCCACTCATTAGTGCCAGAGCTGTCTCTTATACACATCTAGATGTGTATAAGAGACAGGAGAAAGATACTATCCTATACAGTTAGGAAAACAAGGTGTTGTATAAACAAAATGGTGACATAATTTCCGTCACGAAAACCGATTTTCGAAAAATAAAAAATGCAGTTGCAACGCCAGCAGTCTGTCTGGTACTCATTAAAAAAACAGTTTTAAAAAATCGATTATTTTGTGTTTATCAGTAGAAACACACCCTTAGAATGTTATTGTTATCTTGCCCTCATCTGAGCTTTCGAGATTACAATAACTTGTATCTACAGACTTAGCTTTACTTGTTAATCATCAAAATCATCAAAAAAGTTTTTTGTCATTGGTTATATAGTTCTGGCATTGGTAGAATACAGTACCAGTATACAGATTTATTACACTTTTTAATCACCAATATTTTAAGGGTGGTGCCAGTGAGGTGGGGGGGGGGGAATGGCACCTCTCCCCTGTCGGGGAGAAAAACCAGGAGGAAAATAATTGTATGTATTTTCTACACATAATCTAAATCAATAAATAAGCCTTTGAAACCCCTAAATTGTTAAAATTTTTAAGGCTTTACTGCTTTTGGAGTATTTTGAGCGACATCTATGTTTTCCTCACCTTTAAGACAAGATAGTTTTTATACCATTTCACAAGACTTTTTTATATCTTGTTTAGTGAAATGTTGTAAAGAAAAGAGAAATTTTTCGGATTAATAAAAAATATAATTATGCTTTAAATTGGAAGAAATGTAGTTTCTCATTTTGGGAGATTTGGAGGAATATAAAATTTATTTTTTCATATTTTTTTCCCCGGTGATGAAAGACTCACTGGCCAAAATGAAAGTAAATTTTCTAAAATCATCATTAATTTGGTAGTGGATAGTAATATTTAAATGTGAACTGGGAAACAGAATGAAACCATTTGATATACTGTACTTGATAGCTAAAATTGAAAGAAGTGTAAGTTTCAAGCAATTATTACTTTCTGTTTTTATATATCAATTTTAGTGTCAAGCTTTGTGAAAATCAACATTTAATTAGTAAATTACTGCAGTGCTAATGTGAGAAGTAAAGCACAGCGGAAAGATGGAGAAATCGGGTAAGATATAATATTTTGTTGACATTTTATTGTGCTTTCTAACATGTAGCCATCTTAAAGCATTTCATATCATCATTCTGATCATTGAAAACAAGTCATGTGTAACCTCCTCCCCCTGGCAAGCATCCCCAGTCAAACATGAATATTCAGTATAGCAAAAATTTGTTCTTTCTTTACTTTCTTTCCCCGTTCAGGGAATGTATTCAGGTACATGGGCCATTGGCCCTAATACAAAACATAATTCATTGTAACATAATACACTTCCTTCTTTTTTTGAACGCAAAGTAGACTTACTTTGCTAAATTAATAATATATTTTTTATTTGAGAATAATAAACAGAGCTTGTTGATAATTGGATATAAATAAATAAATTGTGGAATAATAAATAAATAAATTGTGGAATATATTTGCTTCAGACTAAAGCTGCATTCACATCAAAGCCTGGATCCAGTCCGGTGCCTGGAAAAAATCGTTAAAAATGGGTTCTGTGGTAAAAAATAGGACTGTTCACATAAAATTCATATGATTTCCAGCCCGGACTCGGGACCTGGACCGATGGATCAGAGCCATTTGTATCGTGAAATCATATGTTTTTTTTCGTTGGACCAATCAGCAACAAGCTTGATTGGTTCGAACCAATCAAACGCATATATTCTTAACCTCAATAACCAGTGCTCCGGACAGATCTGGGCTTGATGTGAACGTAGCTTTTTATGGACATTGCAAAATAAAATGAAATTATCTTCAATAGTGTTGTTATAAATTGCAAATCTTGCAAGTTCTTTTTTCCCTATAAATATTTTCCTCCCTCTCCTTTTTAATCTCTAGTTCCAGTCTAATCTCAACTTTTTAAATAACTGTCTGTGTTTTAAATTTCTAATATTTGTATAACGATAACTTAAACTTAAACACACCCTAGCAATACTGTACCTGTGAGAGAGACAATTTCCTAAGGTGTGCTAGCAAATGAAACCCATCTATACTGTACTTGTGAGTAGAGAGGGAAAAGTTTCAATGAAGTGCTAGCAAATGGTCAGTAGTACCCATCAATACTGTACCTGTGGGTGTGGAGAGATAAGTTCCAAAGGTGTGCTAGTAAATTGATCTACCCATCAATACTGTACCTGTGAGAGAGACAAATTCCCAAGGAGTGCTAGTAAATGATCAGTCCCATCGATACTGTACCTGTGAGAGAGACAAGTTCACAAGGAGTGCAAGCAAATGATCAGTACTATGCCGATCAATACTGTACCTGTGAGAGAGGCAAGTTCACAAGGAGTGCTAGTAAATGATCAGTCCCATCAATACTCTACCTGTGAGAGAGACCAGTTCCCAAGGAGTTTTAGTAAATGATCAGTACTCTACCCATCAATACTGTACCTGTGAGAGAGACAAATTCCCAAGGGGTGATAGCAAATGATCAAGATACTTATATTTGATTAAAGTTTTAGTTATGTGTAAGTAAACAGTATTTTGGAATGAATTAGCTTCATTATTTATGAGACATTTCTATTTTGTTAATTTCAAAGAAATTACTGATGATGCATTTGAACAGATTTTGTCAATTATTTCGGAATGGTATGACCAGCTTGGATATATCAATATGCTGAAAGTGTTGTACAGAGATCTTTTGAAAAACAATTACGAGTTGAATAGGGCTATCAAGGTGATGGACTTAATGAAGTTGTTGATTGCTTCTGGAGATCTGCACCCAACATACCTCAATCTTCTCTATGATACCATACACATAACAGAGCAAAGAGGGATCAAAGATATACTGCCAGTATTTCAAAATGTTAAGGATGTAGAAATCTCAAAATTCACACATCACAGACAAAAAGTTATGAAGCTTGGAATGGTACTGAGTGTTGAAGATGTAGAAAAGATCAGTGGATTGTACAACCGACCAATAAAGAAATATGCAGACACATGGAGTTTGATTATGGATCTGGAACGCAACAGAATAATTTGTGAAGGAAAATTGAATGCCTTCGTTGAAAAGCTGAATGCCCTTAAACTCCAACATGCTGTGGAAGCTTTAACAGAAGGTATTTAATTAAATTGCTATTCTATATCAATGTAATAATTGTTACATCAGAGAGGATCAACTGTCCAACAGTAAAAACAAAGAATCTGCAAAGCAATGCAAATTTAAAAAAAATTTACTTTTTGGTCGTCTAGGATACAAAGAATTTTGCAGGGCCTCACTTCCGGGGCCCCCTTTTGGATATCTCTAGATCCGCCCCTGTTAACAGTAATGATTTAATTTTTAGCCGGTTAGCACACCCTCTACCATTAAAAATGTAAATTTTAGAGAAAAACAATTTTATTTTTATTATGCTATCCATCTGAAATCTGCTAAAATAAGATATGGTATTTCTTCCTTAATTACTGTATATAATTTTAAAGCATTTATCAATCTCATTAAGGGCAAATAGAAAAATGTGTTTGATTATCACTCCCGCCCACATCAAGAATTTGGGAAATATTGATGCGGGAATAAACAGGCTGTGGAAGCCTCAAGAGAAGGTATTCAATTAAATTGCTATTCTACATCAGTGTAATTATTGTTACATCAGAGAGGATCAACTGTCCAACAGTAAAAACAAAGAATCTGCAAAGCAATGCAAGTTGATTGACAGTATCATCAATCAAGGGACACAGCCAATGTGTGGAGTAGGACACAATTAAATCCCTCAAATCATTGTACAACTACCTACCAATGAAAAAATAAGATTATTGTCAATGCAAGAAAAGCATATTACGGTAGGCCTCCAACTAACAGGGATTACTCTATTAATGGTGGACCAACGTAGTTTATTTTATTTCTTTTTAGATTTTTTGTCATTTAAAGGTGTCTACAGCCTGGTTCACATCAAACTTTTATCTAGATAGATCCACTTAACTAGTTAAAAGTTTGACGTGAACCACTCAATTATAGCTAGATAAAGGAATTAAGTCACTTAAGTTAAGTGACTTAACTTTACTAGAATAACAGTAAATTAACTTGCTTAACGGTAAAGTCGGCTCGGATTACAAGGACACGATTACGTAACGTAGGCATCTAAGCCAGCGTTGTTG
>NW_022741034.1:297516-304355 GCF_011630105.1 Anneissia japonica
TTCAGTTTCAACGAACTACCACCAACGCCAGTCGTTAAAATAAGCGCACATGTTTACGATAACAAAATAAAAAAGTGTGTGGAATTCAGCCACTTATTTAACACAGCGAAGCTAGATTTTCATAAAGTGCATGTAAACAACACAATTGAGCGATCTAAAAACTGCAAAACAGGACAGAAAGGTCCATAAAGTATACAGACGTTTTAATGAAAATTAAAACAATATTTTGTTAAATGGAAGAATGCTAGCTAGCGATTAAAATAATTCGTTTTTTATCGAAGGTCAATTTAGCTAGCGCCTAGAGAATCTACTACTTAGATTGTGATAGAACACGCTGCTGCACTGGTCGTTGGTTCGTACTGGTCGGCTAGGTTAGGTAGTGGAAACTCACACTTTCTCAACAGTAGTTTACAATTTTTTTGAACGAATACCATTTGGTACTAGAGGTTCGTAAAATACAGTAGATTTTTTATTAAACAAGCCTTTCCACCGTGTGACGTCGACGGCCTGAAACTGGCTGGCTGTTTATCTGGCTCTAACTTGGCATCGAACGCAATTAGGGGATTATCGTATCATGTTTCAAGACAGGTATATCTAGATAAAGTTTGACGTGAACCAGGCTTACATCTTTAATGTTGATTTGTAAAAGGGAAGCTTTTCCATTGAAGTCTTAATATTTATTACTGTATAAGTGAGTCGTGACGTATACATTTGTTCAAATAGTGCACGCTTTGGCTTGATTTTTATTAGGTTCGTGTGCAAAAAAAACCCCTTGTTTTATCATCACCCCAACGATTGCTAGGCTAGTGTTTTTACATCTAGCACTACTACTACAGTACGCGCGTCTGCGGAAAGAAAGGACAGGACTCGCCCAATTGTTGTTTGTTGATAAGTGGTAATTGAAAATTTGTAAAACAAGCTTGATTAGAACCTGAAGAAAGTTACTTCAAATTCAGTACAGTATTAAGTATGAAAAATTAAGGAATTTCTTAATTCAATAGACCCTAATAAGAAACTTAAGAATGAACATTTAATAGGAATATTCTAGGCTTATTTTAAAGACTCAATTTGATAAATTACTTTCGTAAAATAAGGTTTATTAGAACCCGAAGAAAGTTACTTAAAATTCAATATTACTGTAAGTATAAAATATTAAGGAATTCCTTGAATCAATGGACCCTAATAATACAGAATGAACATTTAATAGGAATATTCTAAACCTATTTTATAGACTCGGGGAACGAAATTAAATGTATTGTAGGCAAGAGGCCGCCATGGCCTAGACCGAGGCCTAGATCATATTCCTAGCCCTAGCATGGAGATTAAACGATCACACGATTTTTCCTATCTGCACCGCCCAAAAAGTGATAAGGGCCCTGTGTATTCTCTCAAATGCTTTAAGGAATTCTTATTTCTTTGTCGAATGTTTATCAAAAGAGTATTACAAGTTATTCAAGCACAATAAAATAGTTAATATTCATTGTATCTGAACTGATGTGTAATATCTCGCTCTATAACTGTGTGTTAGCGCGTACTGCAGAAGCATATTAGCATACGCAAGCACGGCTAAATGTAATACACATGCACAGCAGTATGATCATATCACTATAGCAACCGATGACTGCTACAACGGTTGATTATCAAAAGTAACACTAATAGACAGCGATTGACTTATAAAGCAATTAGGTTGAAAATTATTATACTGTATTTAGATTTAATGTATTCTGAAATTTCCTTTGGGCCTTGCATTCCCTCAACAATTTTTTTCGAGCATTATATCAAACCTTCGTATGATAATTTTCCTCTAGTGTACTATGCACAGCTCTACTAATTGCTTAATATTTTATAATAATTGTTAGTCTTCTTTCATAGTATTCAATTATTTTTCAATATTATAGCCTATACTTAAAAATGTACATCTAATTTTCTATATAGTATGCAGATTCATGTTACATTATTATCTACTCAAATAAAGGCCTGAACTCTTCTGGATCTGAATACACAGTATTATTATACTCCAAAAAAATGCATATCCACATCACATAAATGTTTTATTGACCTGACCCCTGTTGACAGGGTCAGCAAATCATGATTATAGTGTTTAATTGCTGATGAATCATGATAATCAAGTTTAATAGTGTTTATTTACGAGTGTTTATTTTTTTTCAATTGTTTTCATTTCCAGAAATTCCACATGCATCTTCAAGGTATAGGCGAGAAAGTAAGTGTAATACTCTATACATGTGATTTTTTGTTCTTGTTATTTTCTTTTGAAAGTGACCATCAAAGACCACAATGGTGGTTTGCTTGCTTAGCAAGCATGGTTGAAATATTTTTGCAAGTCAAAGATATTTTAAGACCAGACCTAAATTTGGACTGGACCATCAAAGACAACAGGAGAATCAGCAACAAGCTTTGTTGGTTCGAACCAATCGAACGCATACATTCTCAACCTCAATAACCATGTTCTGTGCGCGATGTGAATGCAGTGTTCAAAAAACATAGCAACTCACGATTTTTTGTCAGTGCTCCGGACCAGATCCGGGCTTGATGTGAACGTAGCTTTTTATGGACATTGCAAAATAAAATGAAATTATCTTCAATAGTGTTGTTATAAATTGCAAATCTTGCAAGTTCTTTTTTCCTTATCAATATTTTCCTCCCTCTCCTTTTCAAGCTCTAGTTCCAGTTTAATCTCAACTTTTTAAATAACTGCCTGTATTTTAAATTTCTAATATTTGTATAACTTAAACTTAAACTTAAACACACCATAGCAATAATGTACCTGTGAGAGAGACAATTTCCTAAGGTGTGCTAGCAAATGAAACCCTTCTATACTGTACTTGTGAGTAGAGAGAGAAAAGTTTCAATGAAGTGCTAGCAAATGATCAGTTGTACCCATCAATACTGTACCTTTGAGAGAGACAAGTTTCCCAGGGGTGATAGCAAATGATCAAGATACTTATATTTTATTAAAATTTCAGTTATGTGTAAGTAAACAGTATTTTGTAATGAATTAGTTTCATTATTTGAGACATCTCTATTTTGTTAATTTCAAAGAAATCACTGATGATGCATTTAGACAGATTTTGTCAATTATTTCGGAATGGTGTGACAAGCGGGAATATATCAATATGCTGAAAGTGTTGTACAGAGATCTTTTGAAAAACAATTATGAGTTGAATAAGGCTAACAAGGTGATGTACTAAATGAATTTGTTGATTGCTTCTGGACATCTGGACTCAACAAATCTCTGTCTTCTCTATGATACCATAAAAATTTTCGTTTTGTTTATTCGTTTTTTCACACGAATGTAAGTTATACAATATAATCATGGGAAAATAATGAAGGTATTATTATTATCTTAAATAATAGACAGTGCTCAGTAATCATTAAATAAGGTAAAATATTGGTGTGAAAGGAAGTCATAATAAAGTTATAAGAACTTTAAGGCATGACCACCAGATAATCAGTCGCATGCGACATAGTAGGCCTAATAATTAATATTGATATAAATATGCAAACATAACATAAAAAAAAAAATTTACATAGAAAAAAATAATAATAATACTACTATAAAAATAATAATACTATAATAATAATAATATAATATATGTAAAAGTAGTAAGATAAACAGGAAATTGCATACTAATACTTGTAATAATGGTAGTAAAGAAGCAGTGAAATGTCTATGTAGAAAAGATTTTATACACCATATACCTGAATCAGAGATTCTTTATAGGAATTTTTGGAACTAGCCAGAGTTGGTTTACTTTTTAAGTCAGGTGAAAGATTTTCCCATAGTTTCGGTCCTAAATATAGTATAGAATGTTTAATTGTAGATATACAGCATTTGGCGTAAACATTGGTTGAAGAAAAATGGGTATACGGTAATGAGAGTGCAAGTCAGAAGGTTTGGAAAAGAGAGACATGGTATGATTAGGTAGAGCATTATGAAATAAGGAATACATAAATGTAGCAGTTTGTAACTTATTGATATCAAATATATTTAACACTTTAAATTTAAGAAATAAATGTTTTGTATGCGATCTAAATGATATCCCTGAACGAATTCGAATAGCTCATTTTTGAAGTTTAAAGAGTCGATCAATATGGGTGGTTTCGTAACTTGTCCAGGGGCATAAGCTTCCAAACTTATCTAATGTTCCAGACCAAGCAATATTACAGTAAGATAAATAAGGAAGTACTATGGAATTATATAATGTAAGAAGTATATTGTTAGGATGTATTTTAGTTTATTCATGACTCCAGTATTTCTAGAAATGATATTACAAATGCTATTTATGTGTAAATTTCCAAGATAATTTTGAGTCAATAGTAATGCCAAGAAATTTTACTTGATCTACGCGTAATATTTCATGGTTTCAATACAAATCTTATGGTTGTCAGAGAATTTTGTTTTACTACGAGAAAAAATAATAAATTTAGTTTTAGAAGTATTTAAGGACAATTTATTAATTTTAGACCAATTGGAAACCATATTTAGTTCTTCGTTTAAAGTTGCAAATAATAAATTCTTAATTTTATGAGAATAGACGATGTTTGTGTCATCTGCAAAAAGAATAAATTTAAGAAGTTTTGAGGAGTTAGGCAGATCATTAACATAAATCGGGAATAAAAGAGGGCCTAAAATGGAGCCTTGCAGTACGCCACAGACACACGAGAATAATTGGAATCGTGGAGATAAAATGATGTAAATTGTTGACGGTAGGTAAGATAGCTTTTAATCAATTTAAGAGGTAGGTCTCTGACACCGTAGTTAGCCAACTTGTCTAGAAGAATATTATGATCATTTGTGTCAAAGGCCTTGTAATCAAGAAAGATACCAAACACCAATTCATTTTTATTTAGTCCAGATGACACTTTATCAAGGAGATCAATTAAAGCAAGGTTGGCAGAAAATTTTTTTCTAAATCCATACTGATTATTAAATAACATATCATATTTGTCAAAGAAAATAATGTCTATTATAAATTAGTCGTTCAAGAATTTTTGACAAGGAAGGTAATAGAGAAATGGGTCTGTAGTTGTTAAAATAATGAGGATCTTCCTTTTTATAGATGGGAATTTTTTGCAATTTTCAGTAAATCAGGAAAAATACCAGTCTGAAAAGAATTAAAAATGTGGGTTAATTGCTTAGAAATATAATGCATATGTACTTTAAAAATTTATTAGAGAACCCATCAAAGCCAGGGCTTTTTTATCTTTGAAATTCTTAATTATGTCAACAATCTCAGTCTCATGTATCGGTTGTAAAAAAAAAGATTGTAAAGGAATATTAAGAAAAGATGAAAATTTTATTAAATCACTACAAGGATGAACAATGCTCTGGGTAAGATTAGGACCAACATTAGTATTAAAATAATTATTGAATTCATCAGAAATGATTGATGGGTCAGTAATTTTAGCCCACTCTCTGAGAGAGAGAGGGCTTATATGATGATTCTGAGCAAATTTTGAAGTCATTTGTTTTTCTATCTCTTCCTTCGTTTGTGACGCGTTAGGCCTGGGGAATTTAAAGTATGAAGAGTTTTTGCGAAAATTTTTTCGGGAAATATGTGAAAAAGTATGTTTTTATATCATATTTCTTAACACTACGGTGGGTTTCCTATGAAAGTGTGTTTGTCATTGATCAGATTGCAAATCGCCTGTATATTCGCCTGTATATTATTATTATTATTATTATTATTATTATTATATTCCACATTGTGTTTATCAACCAATCACGGCCTGGAATGGTAAGCTTTGCGGCTAATAAATGCGTCTAGTTGGTAGCGAAGAATGAGCCGTTTTGTGGTGCTTGCAATTGTGGGTGGTCGCTCCTCTGAGAGATAAACAATGTACACTACTGTAATGCAGGCTGACCTAGAGCTAGAGGAAGACGAACTAGGCCTATAGGCTGGCTGGGTAGTACGTGTGTGTAATAGATCAGATAACAGGAAATGTAGGCTACAAGTTCCTTTTTATGTGTATTAAACCACATAATATTCAAATTAGTTAGTAGCGATGAGTGTATGTGTGCAGCACATTTTGTGTCAATGTACTGTAATGCAGGCTGGCCTGACGAAGACGAATAGGCTGGCTGGGTACGTACGTGTGTGTAGGCATAGGCGCTAGTCTAGATCAGATACTACAGGAAATAAATGTAGGCTACAAGTTGCTTTTATGTGTATTAAACCACACATTCAAATCAGTCAGTAGCGATGAGTGTATGTACAGCACATTTCATGTTGCCGCACTGTGGTGTGGTTGATGACGAGGACATTGCCGTTAGATACATGATAGCAAGGTCCCACATGGAATTTTTGATTAATTGAGACGGTAGCTTTTAGGCATTGCTCTAGGATGATTTTCCTTTACATATGATTTTTTTAGCTTTTCGTACTCTACACTTAGCTATCCGTAGCCAACCACATAGGCCTAGGTACGTAATATCAGATGTTAATTACATAAAATGTAGGCCGACAGTCGTATTTAATGTGGGCGGAGTGGATTTCTTTTTTCGCGATTTACCATGGGATGGCTACTGTCATCGTTACCTAGACTTGTAGACACCGCTGTCCATATGGTAATGATGAAGATCGTTCGTGTACCAATTGACTGAAGAAGCATGATTAAAAGTCTCCCCGACATAACATACCCCATCACAAACCGTACACCATATGAAATAGATGAGGTTATGGCTGTTGTATGTGAGAGGAGGGGGTTGGATAGTGATACTAGTGTTCGGAATTTGGATAAGCCGATCAGTGAGAAGAATGTCACATATAGCACAACGGGCATTGCCACAAGGACGATTACCAAGTTGAGGATGTGTG
>NW_022741034.1:306517-312072 GCF_011630105.1 Anneissia japonica
TATATACTACCATAGGGGGAAACCTTAACAATGGAGAGTGTTAGAAATAATACCTTAAGACGAAAATACTGCCGCTAAGGGGAAATTTTAACGACATTAAGGCGAAATGTAGTCAAAGGATTTTTCACCCTATGAGTTAGGAGTAGTATATACCTATATATATACACATATAAATATATACATATATATACATATATATGTATATATATATGTATATCATATACATATAAACATACATACATCAATATCTGACGTCAGCCAAGAAGTTATTTAGCCTTTCTCAAACAAAGCTGCATGTTTAACTAACAAACAAAGACAACTGATATACGTAAGTATAATGTGCCTTTGGAAAAATATATGTCTTCAGAATGAAATACTTCTATGCAACAAATTCCATTCACTCACCAAACTGTCTACTTATATCATAAACCTCTACATAAATATCTTCATAATTACAGTACAAAAAATCTCAAAAAGTTACGTACACAACAAACTTTATAACAACCATATTTCCTTTAATATTACTGTACACGACATCACACCTTTGCTAACTGTTAAGTGAACATAGCAAAAAAGGTCTATGACGATGCATACAACTACTATAACTTTAAATGTTTTTCTTTATGCTCAATACACATAACAACACTCCACACAACCTCCACCCACCGACAGCACTTAAACATTGCCAGCTATTGGCAAGTGGGCTATTGCATCATTGATGCTCTCGTTATATTGTTGTGAATAAAATATGAAGGTAAACAAGATTTGATGTTTTTTCCTAAAATGTTATTAATGGTTTGCCAAGTTTTATGAATATTGTTCGTGGAATTATTGAATTTATTTAAATAGTAAAGGTTAGTAGAGAGACAAATTAAGTTAGTTAATTTATTTCTATATTTAATGTATTTATCTTTGTCACTTTTGGATTTAAGGTATTTAATATAAAGATTATTTCTGTTATCGGTTGATTTAATTATACCCTTGGTAATTCATGGTTTATGTTCTTTGCGAAAGTTACGCTTAATTCGAGAACTTTTGATATGTAAATTATAAATAGAAGTAAATTTATTATTAAACTGTGCGTAAGCATGATTGGGGTCATCAGTACCATAAACCTCAGACCAGTCAGTTTTAGAAAGTTCAGTAGATAATGAGGATAGAGAACTTTCTTTAATTTTAGGAAAATAAATATATTTACAATCATATAATGGTTTAGGGGTATTACAGTAGATTCATGAGTTAAGGAAAATATTGGATGATGATCAGATATATCAGAATACAGTATACCAGGATATATATTTCGATTAAGGTGGTTGCAGAATATGTTATCAACGTTGCACTTTTAGTTGTGTTTCTTGTTGGTGTTGAAATTAAAGGATAGAAATTACATTTAAATATGGAACTGAGAAATTCAGAAGTATTATTGTGAACAGTGCACTTTAATATGTCAATATTAAAGTCACCACAAAGATAAGCTATTTTCTTTTCATTATTAATTGTATCGAGGAGATTAGTTATGTTATGATTAAAGGAACTAACTTTTTGTTTGCAGCATTTCTTATTTTGTTTGCAGCATTTCTTTTTTTGTTTGCAGTGTTTGTTTTTTGTTTGCAGCATTTTTTTTTTTTTACAGCATTTATTTTTGTTTGCAGTGTGTCCCTTGTGGACCATCGTACTACATTGACAATACTGACTTACTGTTTAAATAAAATGTTAATAATTCAAAATAAAATTACATTACAAAAGAGTAAAATGTGTTTATTATTCATTTTTACTGTTAGGGTCATTAAATATAATGACATTGAAAGATATTTGCAAAAAATTGGATGATTGGAAAAGTTTGGGACTCCATCTAGGATTGACCTATGCAGAAATTGAGCATATCTTAGTCAAATGTCACAACAATAATGACAATGCCAAAATGGAAATGCTCATAAGGTGGATGAACAGGCAACCAACTGAAGTCAACAAGGTGTCTGTATTAAGTGATGCACTGATGAAAGAGAATTATGTTGCGATTGCAGAAATGTTAAAAGGAAAATCTTATATCAGGTGTTTCACTTTCATCACCTAAATTAAAACTTTATTTGCAGTTATTGAGGCAGAAATTGGCCATTGGAACATTTTTAGAGTCATGTTTGAAATATTTAATCCATAGGAACCATCTGTGGTGGTTGGAGTTTTTGTGGTTACATTTAATAGTTTTGCGAGTTGATCTAATATGAAAGTATAATACATACTCCAAGTATTGAAATACACGCCATCGTGTTGGGATTCAATATTTCGACATTAATTATGTCATCATCAGATGATGATGACATAATTAATGTCGAAATATTGAATCCCAACACGATGGCGTGTATTTCAATACTTGGAGTATGTATTATACTTTCTTATCTGAGATTAATCAGTGGACCTTTCGGTTTTTGATCTAATATTTTTCTTAATTCTACTGATTCATCTATTGTTTTTCTTAATTCTACTGATTAGTTTTAATGGTTATCACCACATGTATTTCTTTGATGTGGCTGTGTTTGTATTTGTTTCCCACTGTATTACTAGGACTGTATGGGCTGTTTCTGATTGAAGTTTATGATACCTCTCTTAAAATAAAAATTTTTTGTGATTTTTATAATAATAAGATTTATAAAGCACACAAATCCACTGCAGTAGTGCTCAAGGCGCTACAGGAAGGAACCAAAAATTCCTTAAAAAAAAAAATCAGATTTCAATATGTTTTCAGTGGCACTGCTACGGGAAAATTCACTTGCCCCACCCCCACCCAATACCTCCACCCCCCACAGAAATGAAAAAAAAATATGTATTTTCTACATATTAGTAGACTTTAGAATTGATTGATAAACCCTATGAAACCCTTAAATTGTCATATTTTTCGGGGCTTCGCCCCCTGGACCACTTTTGGAACATTTTAAATGACCATGCCCATTTTGCTCTTGTCGGGGGACGTTGTCACCCCCCCCCCCAGACGCTTATTATTGAGTATGTTTATATTAGTACAGCATTGTTTTATTATCTAGGTATCTTACATGTCGATGAGTTATTCCTTATCAGTATGGATATGTTGACAACATGGCAGAGAAAACAATCAATTACGACCAATCAAATTGACCTTTTTTTTTACATATTTTTGGTGGTCTTCTTTTCCAATTTTGTTTATCATTTTCTCTTTCCTCCCAACCCAAGTGACTGACTCTGGCTCAATAGGTATGATGCTCCAAAAGGAGTTTTACTGTTTAATGATCCAGATCAAAGATACTAGAAATACAAGATAGAGCACTCGCATAGTAAAAATGAGGCAGAAATTGGGCCCAACGTAGCCGTGCCCTTCTTTTTATAATGCAAGTTTTATATACTTCAGGCCCGACGTACAGGGCAGCCTTCTGTTGCTAAGTATATCCAGACACACACGGCGCCCTTCTTTTTCCACTAATGGAGGAAAACTTTATCACTAGAATGCGTCCGGCCCGGTAGGATTCTGCGCTATATTGTTCTTTTATTCTTTATTGATCTATGATTAGGCTTAAATTGTTTTGTGTTTTATTTTATACAATAGCAACGATTTCTACCTCCGCTAAGGAGGTTATGTATTCACTGATGTCACTGTCTGGGTATGTGTTCCAGTTTGTTAAAATGTTAATGTATATTTATAATATATAGCTAAATTTTTTGTTTAACGTCAATGCAATATTTTCCCTTCTAAATTCTTCGGAAAACGATATTAATGATAACCTTCTTTGTATAATGTGTTGCAATTTATTGCGCAGCAACATCCTTCAATGCCGTATGTTGCCATAGGGCATCACAGTGTACATTTTTTTTTATATTTAAGAATTGATTAAATTAAATACCTGACCACTTGGTAACGAAAATTTTGTAGAAGTTTTTTTAGTATAGCCGTACGGGGCACGCCATTGTTTTTATTCCCACCATGCATTTTGGTGGAACACTTTTTTTCTGTGGAGAACTCTATCTTGTGTTTCTAGTATCTTTGATCCAGCCCAGAGAAAGACTAAAGTTATGATATCTGAACATCAGTACCTCTCTTATGAATGAAGTTGTGGCTTCTACTTTTTTCGCAAACCCTGTAACTTTGATAAGATTTAATATTACCAATTAAATAAATTTAAGTCAAGGATATCTTATTGTATTTTTTTTAAGAGATAATTTTTCTTGTCTACTGTAGATTCGTTGCATGAGAGTCAGTTACTCCTTGTCAGTAAAGTGCTTGGTGCTAACTGGAGTAAAATTAAAATACAGTAATCATATATGTTATATTATTTAAAACTGAAAACTATTTTCCCATAGGACTATATTACTAATAGTTTACCGCCAGCGTTATTAAAGCGAACGTCGTTTGTGTGAACACTTTGGAATTTTAATCTGTGGATTAGCTTACTCCGGCGTAAGCTATGCCAGTCCTACACTATGTGTGAACATAGCCTAATAGATGTTGTTACCAACCTTACTCTGAGAGTAAGGAAAATAGAGCAATTATCATGGTAACCTTAGCACTTAAATGCTAATGAGAGCCCATATTGCCTTTTTAAGATACCTCAAGGTGATGGGGACTGATATAGAGAAACCCTTGATCAGTGAACATTATATAGAACCAGAGAAGAAAAACAACTTTAAGATCCAAAACTTGGCAATGATTTTTCACGGTGTTAAGGAAAATTAAACAGGTACACCCGTACAGAAGACTTGTTTTATTATGGATGCTTGGAGCTACTGTGACTGAAGGGAAGATGACCAAGTTCGAGAGAGATGCCCATCAGCTAAGATCCTCGATAACCAGATTCAAGCTGCAGAGAAAACTTCTCCCAGAGATGGAGAATTTCATCAATACCTTGGTGTGAAAAGAGGCAAGCTTATAACCACACAGTTAAAAGCCTGCATACAAGGATTCAACAATTTCAACTGCAGTCAAAAAATAGTCATGATTTTGTCATGCACTTTACTGCCTAAACTCATACAACTACTCTAGAAAGTTGGCAGTATATGGCATCTTACTTATAAAGGAACCTTTGAAAAGGATTTGTTTTTTTCTAGAAGAGATTTCTTTCGAATAAACATAACTGTATATTTGTTAATAATACTTTATAAAGTTACAGATAGGGGCGGAGGTCTGTTTAAATTAACTTTTGCTATCTAAAACAACTATGTCATCATTTTTTAAACTTTTAAGCTGATCCCAAATCATTTTGGTCACAGAGCATTGACTTTTCACATCAATAATCAACTATACTCTTAATAAAGGAACGAAAAATTTTTTAAAAAATATTCATCAACTTGCGTTTTTTTGGGTATTGCTAAACCCTGCAAACCCCGCAAACCTCCAAAACCACCGCAAACCCCATCCAAACCTTGTGATAATGATTGAATCACATAATATAGGACTCAACTTGGTACCTCAATTTAAAAAAAATCATAATTTTATGTTCGTCACAACCTATTTTTGGGGTAAAAAGGCCATTTTTTGTATAAAAAAATTGCTAAACCCCGCAAACCTCCAAAAACACAGTGCAAACCCCATC
>NW_022741034.1:318783-324411 GCF_011630105.1 Anneissia japonica
TTATTATTATTATTATTATTATTATTATTATTATTATTATTATTATTATTATTATTATTATTATTTCTCATTCTGGACAGCGCCACTAACAAGCAAGTTAATTTTGAGCAAGATTTTGAGACAGAATAATCCGCAAAAAAGGAAATCGAGTATGTGACGCCAAATAAATTAGGTATGGTGCGCAATAAGCGCAATTAACAGTGAGTAACTCAAAATTAGTGCCTGCAACCAAGGCTAATCAGTTCATGCTAAAATGTTTTGATAGATGTAGACATTCCTTATTCGACACGTATTTTAGTGATTTTTTTTTAGTGTTTAATATCGTCACTAACACCACAAAGAGACACAAACTTTAAAAACAATATTTTTTCAATAGTTTTTTTTCTTAAAGGTGGGCCAGGAGACCAGGGATCTCCTCTACCCCCTGTCGGGAAGAAAAAAAACCTATGTAAGTTTTACAAAATATGTAGCTCTGGAATCTATTAAATAAGCCTTTTAAATCCCTAAATCTCACTGCCCCGACTGTCGTCGGCCAACGCGATGTTATGAGGAACGCAACGCCACGACGCTTGCGTAACGGATCGTTATCAATGAGGATCCGTGCAGAATGTCCGCGACAATTCAGAAGAGAGCATCGCGTCGTCTAACGCTTACAGGGAGCCGAATTAGCTTCGTCGGCCGACGGTCGTACGACGCAGAGCGCAAAGCCGGGCACTCACTGCGGCGGTACGACGGCCTTCGGTTGACGCGATTCCATGGAGAACGCAACGCCACGACGAGCTCGCAACGGATCATTTTTAATGGAGATCCTTACAGACGGCTACCGACAGTCGGCAGACGGTGTCGTGTCGTCTAATGTTCACATGGGGCGGAGTTGGATTCGTCGGCCGACGGTAGTACGACGCAGTGAGTTCCCGGCTTAATTGTGTTTCTGGAGATTCGCCCTCCCTAGAACTCTCTGAGTGGTTCAGTGGTGGATTCAAGTATTTCTGGTCATCTAGATGTACAGTGATCATACATTTTCTAGCTCAGCCCCAACCTTGGTGGAGCTAGGGTGGTCTAGACTCTCCATCATTGAACTCTACCCCGGATCCCCCTCTATTTGAAATTCATGGATCCGCCACTGGGGTTCTTGGCTGTCTCACCCCCCCCCCCCCCCCCCCCCCCCCACCTATGAAAGCTTCAGTCGATAAAATTGGCCTTTCCGTCAGAGATATCGGGCCCTTGTCCGAAACATCGGTCCCCTCTCAAGGACTTCGAACCCGTCAGGCAAATCCTGGCGTCACACCACTGGGGATTAGGCCGTGGTTCTGCTTACTTCCAGGATAATTGTCAATCCAGCAACAGTTTAGTATCAGGTAATCTGGCTATGACAAAGTTATATATTATTAGTTATAAGGGACTGTCAAATAATCTTATTCGAAAACATGAGCTGATCAGTTGATAATAAATAGGATAAATCAATATGGTTATGAATGCTATTCTACACAAAATACCGGTAAGAAACCTTTTTGGCAAGATTACGAGGTAAATTGAAGGGATTTTATGATGAATTTCCGAAAATGTCGTTTGGAAATAAATATTAGTTGTAAATAATGTTATCCTTAAAATCAATTAAATACAGTTATATAAGGCTAGAAGGCAGAGCCTCGGGGGCTTCGCCCTATGTGCCCCCTGCCGGGGCTTCTCCACCGGACTCCCACCAGGGCCCTGTGCGGCCCCATACTAAAGCTTTCATCCCCCGCCATTTTCAAGCATGGATCGATGCACTTGGTACCCCTTCACCGAACCCCATCATAAGGCGAAGGTTCCTTCTGGATCTCTTAGATACCCTTTATGGATTTCAGATCTTCAGATGTTTTTCACAAAGATGACATATTTTGATCCCCTGTTGGACAAATTCTGGCACCACAATGAGGGAAAGAGGAGGGGTTTGGCCTCTCTGCCTAGGGATTAAGGCCGCAGCCATATACTTGCTTGCGATTGCACTGGCATGTGTAGGCACAAAATATATTGCTCGACAAATAGTTATGTATGCTAAATAACTTTGTCATGATCAGACTACCTGGTACAAAACTGTTTCCAAGCTGGATTAACCCTTATCTGGGCAGTGGCGGAGCTAGGATTTCCCCGACGGCAGGGCAAGGCACCCGACAGACAGGCAGAGCAAGAGTTGTAATTTGGCGGAGGTTTCCGAGGTGGGTGTCCCCCCTCGCCAATGAAAAATTTAAGAAAATTAATACAGTAAACGGTAGACGCTCATACGGGGTATCTTGACCTAAGAATGGTGTTGGTAATGACAAGTCAATCGTAAAGTCATTATTAACCTTTCAAAATGTCATTTGATGGTATTTTGTGTATCTCATCGGCGTCCAAAATATTAATTTATATAGGCCTATCCAATTCAGTCCAACATCCCCTGATGAATCTTTCCTCAGTTCCCCGACGGGAGGGGGTGGGGGCTGTAATCACTCTTAATACGTTGTCAGGCTGTAGTTGTATACCTATAAATTCCTTACTTCTTACTGAATACTCCGGAACGTTTTACTTTTATAATTTACAAGAAAGTACTTGCCATTGGATTGGTGTCGGAATGGACAAATTATTGTGCAAATAGTCAAATTATTAAAAGAAAAAAAAAGAGAAAGTATATATACTGTGTAATTAGTAAGTGGAACGTAACACTTCAGTGATTGCGGCTGATACAAAGGCGTATTTTCACTAAATATACAGAATTAATTTATTATAAAGTGACCATATTATTATAATAGGCGAGAGTGGAAAAGTAAAAACATATTTTGGGAGATTTATTCTTTCAAGATGAGTAGGGGGTTACCCCGGTGTACTGGTTCACTCGGCCCCTGTCGTGGACAGATGAAAGTGCGCCTGTTTACTGACACATTCACATTCCTCCCCTGAAGTGACCCTCAGAGGAGGAAAAAGTTATTGAAAAGTGCAACATCTAGTCCCAAGCACATACAGACGTTTATTTGCGCTATATAAATCCATCTATTATTATTATTATTATTATTATTATTATTATTATTATTATTATTATTATTATTATTATTATTATTTTTATTATTATTATTATGATGTTACTAAAAATTACCTTAAGGGGAACTTAGACAATATAATGCTTTATTATAAAAAAAAATAAAAAAAAAAAATTCTTAAACATAGAAAAGACTAAATATCTGTGTTTGAATAAAACAAGTTACAAAATGATTTACCCAGGATGAATCACTGATAGTAGTCTACTACACTGATCGTAGTTAGCAATCACAGCTTTAGTAGTTATAAAACACTGTTTATAGTCAGCAACACTCTGATTGTGTAGTCTGCAACACTCTGATTGTGTATTCCTAGATGTGTATAAGAGACAGATGGTTATGAATGCTATTCTACACAGTCTGTGTAGTCAACAACAGTATGATGGTGTAGTCAGCAAAACTCTGATTGTCAAGTCAACATTAAGATGAATGTACAATCAGCAAGCCATATTATGATTGTGAAATCAGCAATATGCTCTGATTGTGTAGCTCCCCAACACTATATATAGCCAACGAATATTGTTAATTATGTGTGTCCATCTAATAAGTTTTGCCAGATGTATGAGGGTTGAATTAATATTTCACACCTTTATTGTTGAAACATTATTGTTATTGCATTATTTACTGTAAATTGATAACCAAATAAATGGTTTTGAAAAGGTGATTATACACTTAACTTAAATTATAATTTATGTTATGTGAAAACTGAATAAATCAAATACAATACATATGGTAGATAGAAACTATCCTTCTAATGAATTAAGAGAAAAAAACTCGTTGGCCTACTAAGTATAATATCATATGTGTCTTAATTTGTGCTTCTTCCATTTTGATTTATTTTTTTAATATACCAGAAATATCAGCATAGCTTTATCTATTTAATTGATAATGATAACAGCTAAACCTTGGCGATTCATAAGATTCAATTTTTTCACTTGAGTTTCAATATATATATTGCTATAACCAACATCCTATGTGCTTCAAGAGAGGCCCTCATTATTATAATGGTACAGTATTTATTCAGAACAAAATTATTTATAAAAAAAAAAAGACATCGTGACTAAATATACACACCTAAGAAAAGTATATATTTACGTTCAATTGTTTTCCATTTAGGACAATTTGGAATGATTGTATCAAATTTTATTGTAAGTTTCCGCAGTGATGGCGCCAGGACCTGCGACGAAGGGGCTAAAGCGTCCGACGGGGGGGCTAGTGGAGCAAATCGAGTCTCCATTGGCTGGGGGCCAGGGGGCCGCCTAGGGCCCCCAGTAGGGGTCCAGGGGTATTTTGACGGATTATGGCAAATTTTTATTACTTATTTGACAGGCATTGAGTTACTATAATATGACTTCATGTAGGCTACGTTTTCTAATGTCGAAATCAGCTTCCAAAACCAAAACATTTTGAATAAAGCAAGAAATAAAGAGTATGCAATGTAACCATTTAACTTATTTTCAAATCCTCATTCTTGAAAGTGAAATTCTACATTTTGGAAATTTTGCATGAAATCTGTCAACCACGCTGTCAAGGTCGAGGTTGCTTCACCTATCACGATGTATTCCAAGTATCATGAGGATATTTAAACGAGCATTTGTCATAACAGAACGCAATTTATTTTTAATTAGTCTCATTGAACTATTATTATTACTATTAATATTATCATTATTATTATTATATTATTTGTATTATTATTATTATTATTATTATTATTATTATTATTGTGATGAAAAGTTAACACAAATATTTTAATGAAACAATATGGTGGCTAAACGAACATTACATAATTAAATATTTTTTTTAATTTGTTTATTCCCCGACAAAATTTACTCGTCTTCCCCGAGAGGGGGGGGGGGTCATGCTTCCCCGACGGAGGGCTATAGCGCCCCAGCCCACCTTCTGGCGCCCCCACTGAGTTTCCGTTGTGGCATATGAAATACTAAATAATTGGTTTTAAGTGTATTGGTAAGAAATTTATTTGAGAAGACCCAGTCAGAAAATTCGTTAGTAAAAATGGAAAATAATGATTTCAAATTATGTGAGGATGATGAAGAAAATATTGTAGTATCGTTGGCGAAGGATATCAAATGATGATGAGTCCACAGTATGATGATGAGTAATACAGTACTTCTCATATCTAAGGACGGAAGGAAATACAATTTAGAGGAAAAGGAGAGCATTAAATTTTGAAATAAAAAGTGTAAAATCAAAATATTTACATTTATCTAAAGTATTAGATTGTGAGTTACTAATTAGTTGTCCTAAAGATTCATCATACTTGTCATTTTATTTTATCAGATTATTAAAAAGATTGAAGGTACTATTAGAAATCTCGCTGTTATATATTCCACATCAAAATTATGAAATGGAAGGGGTATAGATAAGTATCATTCATTCAAATACTGTAATAGCAAAAGTTAGTAAAGCTGTAAGCAAAGAAATTCACGAAATAAAAATTATACAAAAATAAATATATGATTAGATGTCCTGGTTAACGTATTGGTCAGTATAAACTAAACGATTTCAGCTCCGCCTAATAAAATAATGATCCGCCTACAATAATGTATGTAGTCCC
>NW_022741034.1:324680-332550 GCF_011630105.1 Anneissia japonica
GACATCAGCTTCCAAAACCAAAACATTTTGAATATAGCAAGAAACAAAGAGTATGCAATGTAACCATCTAATTTATTTTCAAATCCTCATTCTTAAAAGTGAAATTCCATATTTTGGAAATTTTGCATGAAATCTGTCAACCACGTTGTCAAGGTCGAGGTTGCTTCACCTATCACGATGTATTCCAAGTATCATGAGGCTATTTAAACGAGCATTTGTCATAACAGAACGCAATCTATTTTTAATTAGTCTCATTGAACTATTATTATTATTATTATTATTATTATCATTATTATTATTATATTATTTGTATTATTATTAGTATTATTTATATTATTATTGTGATGAAAAGTTAACACAAATATTTTAATGAAACAATATGGTGGCTAAACGAACATTTCATAATTAAATTTTTTTTTTTATTTGTTTATTCCCCGACAAAATTTACTCGTCTTCCCCGAGGGGGGGGGGGTAGGTTATGCTTCCCCGACGGAGGGCTATAGCGCCCCAGCCCACCTTCTGGCACCCCCACTGAGTTTTCGTTGTGGCATATGAAATACTGAATAATTGGTTTTAAGTGTATTGGTAAGAAATTTATTTGAGAAGACCCAGTCAGAAAATTTGAACAATTCGTTAGTAAAAATGGAAAATAATGATTTCAAATTATGTGAGGATGATGAAGAAAATATTGTAGTATCGTTAGCGAAGGATATCAAACGATGATGAGTCCATAGTATGATGATGAGTAATACAGTACTTCTCATATCTAAGGACGGAAGGAAATACAATTTAGAGGAAAAGGAGAGCATTTAATTTTGAAATAAAAAGTGTAAAATCAAAATATTTACATTTATCTAAAGTATTAGATTGTGAGTTACTAATTAGTTGTCCTAAAGATTCATCATACTTGTCATTTTATTTTATCAGATTATTAAAAAGATTGAAGGTAGTATTAGAAATCTCGCTGTTATATATTTCACATCAAAATTATGAAATGGAAGGGGTATAGATAAGTATCATTAATTCAAATACTGTAATAGCAAAAGTTAGTAAAGCTGGAAGCAAAGAAATTCACGAAATAAAAATTATACAAAAAAAAAAATATATGATTAGATGTTCTGGTGAAATTTCACTGTTCCCTGGTCTGCCTTACTCGAATGCATTCGACATTACTTCCTTCAAATCCCATCTGCCCGTCGAAGATCTTCAAACACAGAAACCGTACGATTTATCCTTTAGTGATTTTGCTTTCTTTAGGACAGTTAGCCTCTGTTGTACATAAATCTCACAATAATGTGCCATGGTTTCGTTGACATGGGCATTTCCAACGCAAATATCTTCTTGTAGTTCATTCACATCTTTTACGTTTAATGAATTTTTCTCCAGTAATCCACCGTATCGTAGATTTAACTCCACGAGAATGTACTTCAAGATTAAGAAGCCCAGATTCATTTTTTTTTTGCCTTTGTTCCAACAACCGTCATTTTATCAACGTCCTTCTGTGGACTGATAACCTTTGTATTGTTTTCCATTGAAACGTTCGCGTAAAATTCCAAAGATTTCTACATCAAAATTTCAATAATGAGCAATTATTTTTATAAAAAGAGAAGCAATAATTTTTATATTACATATTATAAAATACATTAAAAAGATTAAATTCATGTATAATGAATATGCAACTAGATGGTAAATTTAGTATTTAATGTGTTATGACCATTATTCACCCTTGGGGAGGTGCAAGGTGTGAAGTATACAATACGGGTAAAGAAGAGTTTTAGGAAAGCACTGAGCAGGTAGGGCAAATAATCACTTCTATGATATTTCCTGGGTGATATTTCGTGGGTTCAATTCGCACCCCAACCAATTATTTTTAAAATTTTATTATTGGCTTGTATATGGGGACGTACTGTGTATTCTGTACGTTGAGGGTTCTAACAAACGTTCATCGCCCCTTTTTTTTAAAGTTGGGTCCAGGGTTCCATATACCGGCTACAAAACAAAACAGGGGTTCCAAACTTTAAAAGCGTCCAGCGTCGCCGGTTTTGAACGGACGTGCAGGAAAATTTGTACGCATAAAACTAGAGATGATTTCCAACAAACGTTCATCGCCTTTTTTTAAGTTGGATCCCATGGGTTCCCCTAAAACCTACAAAACAAAACAGGGGTTTAAAGCTTTAAAAGCGTCCAGCGTCGGCAGTTTTGAACGGACGTGCAGGAAATTTTGTACATTTAAAACTAGAGGAGATTTCCAACAAACGATCATCGCCCGTTTTTAAGTTGGACCCAGGGCTCTCCCCAGTGTTAAAATGTTAAAGCTTGTTCTTGCTAGATACAAATTCTTTCCAAGGATCACTCAAAACTTCTAATCTATGTAAATATGCATCAGCAAACGTTATACATATCCCTACTATAATAACAAATAAAAAAATCTTAAATCCGTAAGTCCTAAACCTTTCACAGATACAGAAATGTGATATTTTATGGTTCAGTTTGGTTTTTATCGTTTTGCAAGCTCTATAAAGTTTTGTTTTAATACTACAGTACTACTAGTAGGCCCTAGTAATAATAATAATAATTATGATGATAATGACAATGATCATGATGACTGTGGTGGTGATAATAGACGTTTTTAATAATATTAAAAAGCAAAGAAAATTGCGCTAAAGGCCAAAAAGTAAGTTGTGATTTGTTGATCACAATTATTATACTGTATAGTACAGTTAAAGTTTAGTAAGCTATAGTTAGGCCTTAGTTGTCTTGGATATTAAGTAGATCCCTGATAAAAGATTATGAGAAATTTTAGCAAAAAATGGATCCTGTCAACTTTTAAGAAAATGGGTACATATTTTTCATATTTTTGCATAAAACGGTTCCACTTTTAAGAAAATGGGTCCACATTATTATTATATAAATCAAACCACAATTTTGATTTCTCATGAAAGTTATTATTTAGTTTTTTTATTATTACTTTTTTTCTTATTGTTATTTTGAATGAAATGAATTTCGGGAAAACACAAGGTTTTACAATTTAAAAAAAATTGACTATCTATTGCTTTTTGCGCGAGCTTCTCCAGTTGCCTGCATTCCAGATTCGACATTGTAGTATTTTGTTAGAAGTCCTCTGTAAGTTATATACATCAAGTTTGAATTTATTTTACTCCTTCTTTCTGTTCATAGGTTTAGCAAGATTATAGAGGACAGTAATATCAATGATATGCAAACCCAAAAATAACTGTATAATACAAAATTACAGAAAGATAAAACAGTACACAAAGATTGTCTGTTTGTGCTTTAAGATGTTAATTAATTAATGATATGGTAAGTAAATAATGAGGTGAATATATCCAATTTATTATTGAAGTGGGTTATTTTGAAATTTATTGTCAACTTTTACAATTGCATATTGTAGAAACAATAGATTTCAACATTTCCCTCATGAGCACTCAATATTTGTATACTATTCGCTTTGCATACCCCCTGTCATTTGATTAAGTACATGGAACACATACTCAGGTTCCTTCGGAGAATTCCATAATGTTGCAGCTGTAATCAGCGCATAGTTGTGTATGAACTTACCAGGTACCTACTTGTTACTCCTGGGTGGAAAGAGAAAACCAGGGGTGGTGCCTGGATTTTCCCGAAGGGGGAGCCGAGGTCTCCGACAGGGGGATGCCACCGACGAGGGGTCGAAAGCAAAGTGGGCGTGTTCGAGCTTCGATTACAAGGTTCCAAAAGTGGTCCAGGGGGATAAGCTCACAATTTAGGGGTTTCAAAGGCTTATTTAATCAATTTTAGAGTCTACTAATATGTAGAAAATCTCCCTGACGAATTGTGCTTTTTCTCTCCGACCAGGGAGGGGGTAGAATGGGGAGGGGGAATTACTACAGCAACTCTGATTGTGTAGTCAGCAACACTCTTTATTATGTTATTCATCAAAACTCTGATTGTGTAGTCAGCAACACTATATGTAGTCAACTAACGGGTTGGAGCAATTATTTCAGACATTAATAGTTGAAGCATTATTAAATTCTACAGTATTATGAATAGTTTAATGATAACCACTTAGTTGGTTTAGGAAAGGTGATTTCACTCAAATTAATTTTATATATTTATGTTAATGAACACCATGAATATATAAAATATAATACATATGGTAGATTGTTTGCTCTTTCTAATGAATTAAGAACACTTTGGCCAACTAATATCAGAAGCAAAATAGGCCTATCACATGTGTTGCTTTGATTTTGATTTATATTTTTAAAATTTAAAAGAAATATCAGCTTAGCTTTATCTGTTGAATTGCTAACAGTAACGTACGCACAAGACTGTCGTTTAGTGCATATTAAAATCCTGTTACATTTTTAATTAAAATGTGAAAAGATGCGAGATAAAGACGGTATTTTGGCAGCCTATGGATATTTACTGTTTTAATTGTACTTTTATAGTTTTAGTGTATAGGCCTATAATTGATTTTTTTTATCTAGCATGAGTTCTGTCGGCAAAACGATGATATCAGAAAATAAAGAGTATTTGTATTTGTATTAGCTTTTTAAATATTGTGTGTGCCAATGGGATAAGGAGGGGTAGAAACTCTACAGGTTTGTCAGCTGCTATTTCCGGACATCCAGAGATGCCATATTTCCAAAATATCTACGCCTCACCTAACGAAGATAGCGGGGCCTGGGGGATCTATCAGACCCCACAAAACCCTGTATCCGTATCCAGGCTAGCCGGTAAATTTAACAACCAAATTATTTAGCGCCAACCCCGCTCTTACTATGGTCGGACAACTTGCAAAATTCTTCCGTCGGATATAGAGGATATTCTGTGATCGATTGGATTATCAATAAGTCCAAATGTTGCCGTATCTACATGGAAGTTACATAGAAAATTATTAAAAGCGAGGTATCATTCTCATTCTTATCAACATTCTCATCATCATCATCATCATCATCACCTTCACCATTATGTAGCCAAAGTATTGTTATATCTTCCTTAACAACATAATAATGTCAGATTTCCTTCCGCTGTGCACATAAGGACGACAAACACATTTGTGTATACAATTTATTTGTACCCTTCTACAACAGAGAACGCGACTCCAAAAACGCACATGGAATTAAAAAACATTCATGTATACGATATAATTTATTGGTACTCTTTCTTACTACATAGGAACGTTCCCAGAAAAAGTCGTGCCCCATACAAAGCTTAATATACATTCATAAAAAGTCAGAACTTTGAGATATAGCAAAATATATTAAACATGTTTCAATTGAAAATATCAAACTGGTATTAAAGCAGAATAATAAAGAATATACAAAACAACTTCACAAAATTTACAAGATGAATGCATATAATCAAAATGTTTTGGAGAAGGAAAAAAAACATCACGGAACCAACATACACCTTGGGATGATTAAAACTGCTATTTAGATTACTTAAGTTTATTGAATGATTAATTTAGTTATTGATAAAAAAAAAAAAAACCTTGTGAAATAACGCAAATTGCTTTACGCCACAATTTTGTCCCAATAGTAATTTGTACGTGATGGTATATAGCATTACAATTTCAGTTACTATATAAAATTAGTTATTAAATAATATTGCAGTACAATATAGGATCGGAATAAATTATTGAAAAGTCTATAAATAAATATGACAATTCTATATTAGGACTAAGTAAGAACAAAGTTTATGAAATTGATTTTAACCATGTAACTACCCATTAAAAATTTATATTTACAATATATTAATGATATTTGTTTTATCACTTTTTTGTAGAACTACTGTTTTTATATTTAATGTAATTTCTTAATTAACACTGCAATGCTGTGTTGGTATTATCTTATATACTGTAAACTACAAGTGATACTTGCAAAAGAATAGTTAATTGCAGTGGTGTGTCTTTTCTGCATTAGTTTTTTGTCTTTTTATAAATCACCCGCACCTTAATTGTGAATTTAAACTAGGCCTACTACCACTTCCATCTTTATAATTTTTTTTCATGTCTTCCCAATCAATATAAAATATTATTAAAATTGGTTTCACATTCCATATACTAATGTGTTAACAAGTGTAGTAATTTACTGTGTGTGATATTCAATTAGCACATGCACTACATATCCTAATATCCTACAGAACGAATATAAATATACACAATATATAAATATAGCCTACAACAGTTAAACCGCATCCTTCATTAATTCTTTTGTGACTGAAATGAAAATGTATTTTCTATTGTATCAGACTCATGTGTGTGTCCATAGAGAAAATACTTCTCTTTGGTGTGTCTAAGCGTGGAATACCTGTATTTCTGTGACAACACAGCGCCCGCATGTAAGCCATTCGAAATTCTGGAATCCGCCACCAGTAGATAAACATGTTAGCTGCTGAATTCAATGGGATAAGCGTATTAAGAATATAAATAGTCCTTAATAGGTCTAATGAAAACCCTCTGTTGTTTACAAAAATGTTCACTACACCATACGGAAAATAGCATATGATGAATATTCCAGCAACCAATGTGAAAGTTTTTATTATTTCAACATTTTGCTTACTTTTCTTTCTGTGAGATATTCGGACTGATTGATTAATCTTTGAAGCATGTCGCCTCACAGCTAAAATAATCACAAGATATACGATAAAGGTTAAAACTGGAGCGCATATTATTACATATCTGGCAACAACATATAGTCCATTAAGCACGTTTGTAATTTGAATTGTAATAACTAATAAACTTATGGTTACAAACCAATCCAAGACTATTACAATGGTCAATATTTTTGTTGTTACGTACCGACTATGCTGAAATGGAGCAACAATAGCAAAACAACGTTCCATTGCTATCATGATAATAGTGAGTGATGATGAAACACACATCAAATTCAATATTATGGAAAAAATAATAATAATATTTAATTTTTGGAAAGCCGTTACACATATACAAACGTATGATCCCCCCACTATGGCGTCCTTCATTGCGAGGTTTATTATCTGGTAATTACTGAATTTCTTACGTATTTTTTCCGTAGCTAATGCAACGATGAATGTGAAAACATTGCCAATGAACGCAATGCTTCCGAAAACGACAACAATTACATTTCGTACAAAACTCCAAAATGCAACTTGGTCTGCGAACCATAAATCTGAAAGTAGACATTATAATTGATGTAGTGGAAACATTTAACAGATTTAATTGAAGTTGATATCTAATCCTAAAAAATAACTATATTTTTTAAACACAACATTCTTTTAGTGGCAGATCTAGGAATTGAAAATAGAGGGGGCCCAGGAAGGGGCTATCACAGATGGAGAGTCTAGACCACCTCAGCACCACCATAGTTTAGGCTGAGGTATTTATAATTTTGAAAAATTAAGAGGGGGCCAAAGTCAGCTTGCTATTCCCCTTCCCCTGGATCTGCCACTCATTCTTCTGTCCCCTTTCCGGTGTAGAAATTCTATAAATAGGCTGATTATGTTACCTGCAATACTTGTGTTTGAATATTGATTCGTCCATGAACAATTAACATTTTCACCAGAGATATCAGTTGGCTCTTCCGTTTCCATTCTTGAACTATTTCACAAAATCAAAATTGATGATGATGATAGTATGATGATAGATATGCCAGTACATCACAATATTATAATTTGCACTATATATATATATATATACATATATATATATATATATATATATATATATATATATGTGTGTGTGTGTGTGTGTGTATATGTATGTATGTGTATATGTATATATGTGTATATGTATGTATGTGTATATGTACATGTGTATATATGTATATATATATATATGTATATGTATATATGTATATGTATGTATATGTATGTGTATGTATATGTGTGTGTA
>NW_022741034.1:332557-343915 GCF_011630105.1 Anneissia japonica
CTGTCTCTTATACACATCTTATATGTATATATGTATGTATGTATATGTATGTATATATATAAATCATCAAAGAAAGGTAAATACAGTGTAATAAAGGACATGATGTCACCTCGTGTAGCATAGTTCTCAATGTGTAATAAAATGCCTCCGACGGGCCTGCGACCTCTCGCTGTCAAGGCGAGCGTCATAACCATTAGACCATAGAGGCTTCATGGTAGAACAGATTCAAATAAACGCTAGGTACTCTCTATTACACAGTAGGTACGGCTAGAAATAATTAGTAGCATATAATATAAATCAAGACAGTCGTTAACACTGTTAAATATCCCAACCAACATCTCTGTAATTATTTTGCCCGCTAGAAAAGCATTCTAACATCTTGGGGGTGGGGGCGCAGGCGAACATTTGCAAATGAAAGACAATTTATCTTTTAAATAAAAACTGTGATCCAATAATTTTGTTTATAATACTGAGAACAAGGTAAGATACTAATAAAGATAGTAAAAACTGACTTTTTTAACATACAATTCTAGTTTTCCACAGGTCCCTTATTATTATTATTATTATTATTATTATTATTATTATTTCTCATTCTGGACAGCGCCACTAACGAGCAAGTTAATTTTGAGCAAGATTTTGAGACAGAATAATCCGTTGTGAGTTGTGACGCCAAATAAATTAGGTATGGTGCGCAATAAGCGCATTTAACAGTGAGTAACTCAAAATTAGGGCCTGAAACCAAGGCTAATCAGTTCATGCTAAAATGTTTTGATAGATGTAGACATTCCTTATTCGACACGTATTTTAGTGATTTTTTTTAGTGTTTAATATCGTCACTGACACCACAAAGAGACACAAACTTTAAAAACAATATTTTTTCAATAGTTTTTTTCTTAAAGGTGGGCCAGGAGACCAGGGATCTCCTCTACCCCATGTCGGGAAGAAAAAAAAAACCTATGTAAGTTTTACAGAATATGCAGCTCTGGAATCTATTAAATAAGCCTTTTAAATCCCTAAATCTCACTGCCCCGACGGACGTCGGCCAACGCGATTTTATGAGGAACGCAACGCCACGACGCTTGCGTAACGGATCGTTATCAATGAGGATCCGTTCAGAATGTCCGCGACAATATAGAAGAGAGCATCGCGTCGTCTAACGCTCACAGGGAGCGGATTAGCTTCGTCGGCCGACGGTCGTACGACGCAGTGAGTGCAAAGCCGGGCACTCACTGCGGCGGTACGACGGCCTTCGGTTGACGCGATTCCATGGAGAACGCAACGCCACGAGGAGCTCGCAACGGATCGTTTTTAATAGAGATCCTTACACTAACGGCTACAGACAGTCGGTCGTAGGACGCAGTGAGTTCCCGGCTTAATTGTGTTTCTGGAGATTCGCCCTCCCTAGAACTCTCTAAGTGGTTCAGTGGTGGATTTTTGGTCATCTAGATGTATCGTGATCATATATTTTCTAGCTCAGCCCCAACCTTGGTGGAGCTATGGTTTTCTAGACTCTCCATCATTGAACTCTACCCCGGAGCCCCCTCTATTTGAAATTCCTGGATCCGCCACTGGGGTTCTTGGCTGTCTCACCCCCCCCTCCCCCGCCCCACCTATGTAAGCTTCAGTCGATAAAATTGGCCTTTCCGTCAAAGATATCGGCCCCTTTTCCGAAACATAGGACCCCTCTCAAGGACTTCGAACCCGTCAGGCAAATCCTGGCGTCACACCACTGGGGATTATATTAGGCCGTGGTTCTTCTTACTTCCAAGATAATTGTTAATCCAGCAAAACAGTTTAATATGAGGTAGTCTGGCTATGACAAAGTTATATATTATTAGTTATAAGGGACTGTCAAATAATCTTATTCGAAAACATGAGCTGATCAGTTGATAATAAATAGGATAAATCAATATGGTTATGAATGCTATTCTACACAAAATACCGGTAAGAAACCTTTTTGGCAAGATTACGAGGTAAATTGAAGGGATTTTATGATGAATTTCCGAAAATGTCGTTTGGAAATAAATAATAGTTGTAAATAACGTTATCCTTAAAATCAATTATATACAGTTATATAAGGCTAGAAGGCAGAGCCTCGGGGGCTTCGCCCTATGTGCCCCCTGCCGGGGCTTCTCCATCGGACCCCCACCAGAGCCCCGTGCGGCCCCCTACTAAAGCTTTCATCCCCCGCCATTTTCAAGCATGGATCGATGCACTTGGTACCCCTTCACCGAACCACATCATAAGGCAGGTTCCTTCTGGATCTCCTAAATACCCTTTATGGATTTCAGATCTTCAGACGTTTTTCACAAAGATGACATATATTTTGATCCCCTGTTGGACAAATTCTGGCACCACAATGAGGGAAAGGGGAGGGGTTTGGCCTCTCTGCCTAGGGATTAAGTACACTGCTGCCGCAGCCATATACTTGCTTGCGATTGCACTGGCATGTGTAGGCACAAAATATATTGCTCGACAAGTAGTAATGTATGCTAAATAACTTTGTCATGGTCAGACTACCTGGTACAAAACTGTTTCCAAGCTGGATTAACCATTATCTGGGCAGTGGCGGAGCTAGGATTTCCCCGACGGCAGGGCAAGGCACCCGACAGACAGGCAGAGCAAGAGTTATATTTTGGCGGAGGTTTCCGAGGTGGGTGTCCCCCCTCGCCAATGAAAAATTTAAGAAAATTAATACAGTAAACCGGTAGACGCTCATACGGGGTATCTTGACCTAAGAATGGTGTTGGTAATGACAAGTCAATCATAAAGTCATTATTAACCTTTCAAAATGTCATTTGATGGTTTTTTGAGTATATCATCGGCGTCCAAAATATTAATTTATATAGGCCTATCCAATTCAGTCCAACATCCCCTGATGAATCTTTCCTCAGTTCCCCGACGGGAGGGGGTGGGGCCTGTAAACACTCTTAATACGATGTCAGGCTGTAGTTGTATACCTACAAATTCCTTACTTCTTACTGAATACTTTGGAACGTTTTACTTTTATAATTTACAAGAAAGTACTTACCATTGGATTGGTGTCGAAATGGAAAAATTATTGTGCAAATAGTCAAATTAATAAAAGAGGAAGTATATATACTGCGTAATTAGTAAGTGGAACGTAACACTTCAATGATGAATCACTGATAGTAGTCTACTACACTGATCGTAGTTAGCAATCACAGCTTTAGTAGTTATAAAACACTGTTTATAGTCAGCAACACTCTGATTGTGTAGTCTGCAACACTCTGATTGTATACACGTGTTGTTCACTAACAGTCTGTGTAGTCAGCAACAGTCTGATGGTGTTGTCAGCAAAACTCTGAGTCAACAATGAGTTTACAATCAGCAAGCCATATTATGATTGTGAAATCAGCAATATGCTCTGATTGTGTAGCTCCCCAACACTATATATAGCCAACGAATATTGTTAGTTATGTGTGTCCATCTATTAAGTTTTGCCAGATGTATGAGGATTGAATTAATATTTCACACCTTTATTGTTGAAACATTATTGTTATTGCATTATTTACTGTAAATTGATAACCAAATAAATGGTTTTGAAAAGGTGATTATACACTCAACTTAAATTAACTTAATTTATGTTATGTGAAGACTGATACAATAATTATTATTATTATTATTAAAAATATTATTATTATTATTATTATATTATTATTTTTATTATTATTAGTATTATTATTATTATTGTGATGAAAAGTTAACACAAATATTTTCATAAAACAATATGGTGGCTAAACGAACAATACATAATTAAATATTTTGTTTAATTTGCCCCGACAAAATATACTCGTCTTCCCCGACGGGAGGGGGGGGGTCATGCTTCCCCGACGGGGGGCTATAGAGCGTCCCAGCCCGCCTTCCGTTGTGGCGTATGAAATACTGAATAATTGGTTTTAAGTGTATTGGTAAGAAATTTATTTGAGAAGAACCAGTCAGAAAATTTGAACAATTCGTTAGTAAAAATGGAAAATAATGATTTCAAATTATGTGATGAAGAAAATATTGTAGTATCGTTGGCGAAGGATATCAAATGATGATGAGTCCACAGTATGATGATGAGTAATACAGTACTTCTCATATCTAAGGACGGAAGGAAATACAATTTAGAGGAAAAGGAGAGCATTAAATTTTGAAATAAAAAGTGTAAAATCAAAATATTTACATTTATCTAAAGTATTAGATTGTGAGTTACTAATTAGTTGTCCTAAAGATTCATCATACTTGTCATTTTATTTTATCAGATTATTAAAAAGATTGAAGGTACTATTAGAAATCTCGCTGTTATATATTCCACATCAAAATTATGAAATGGAAGGGGTATAGATAAGTATCATTCATTCAAATAATAGCACAAGTTAGTAAAGCTGGAAGCAAGACATTCACGAAATAAAAATTATACAAAAATAAATATATAATTAGATGTTCTGGTTAACGTATTGGTCAGTATAAACTAAACGATTTCAGCTCCGCCTAATAAAATAATGATCCGCCTACAATAATGTATGTAGTCCCTGGATATATGTGGTTGCGATAGGTAGCGACTCCCATCGATGTAAAGTGTCCCATTTCTGAAGTATGGACGTCTGCCCAGGGAACAGTGAAATTTCACTGTTCCCTGGTCTGCCTTACTCGAATGCATTCGACATTACTTCCTTCAAATCCCGCTTCTTCGTAACATCTGCCCGTGGTAGATCTTCAAACACAAATACCGTACGATTTATCCTTTAGTGGTTTTGCTTTCTTTAGGACAGTTAGCCCCTGTTGTACATAAATCTCACAATAATGTGCTATGGTTTCGTTGACATGGGCATTTCCAAGGCAAATATCTTCTTTCAGTTCATTCACAATACATCCTTTACGTTTAATGAATGTTCCCCCTTTTCTCCAGTAATCCACCGTATCGTAGATTTTTACTCCACGAGAATGTACTTCAAGATTAAGAAGCCCAGATTCAAGCGTTTCGATTTTTTTTTTTTGCCTTTGTTCCAACAACCGTCATTTTATCAACGTCCTTCCGTGGACTGATAACCTTTGTATTGTTTTCCATTGAAACGTTCGCGTAAAATTCCAAAGATTTCTTCATCAAAATTTCAATAATGTACAATTATTTTTATAAAAAGAGAAGCAATAATTTTTATATTACATATTATAAAATACATTAAAAAGATTAAATTCATGTATAATGAATATGCAACTAGATGGTAAATTTAGTATTTAATGTGGGATGATAATTATTCACCCTTGGGGGAGGGTGCAAGGCGTGAAGTATACAAAACGGGTAAAGAAGAGTTTTTAGGAAAGTACTGAGCAGGTACGGCAAATAATCACTTCTATGATATTTCCTGGGTGATAGTTCGTGGGTTCGATTCCCACCCCAACCAATTATTTTTTAAATTATTTTTTATTATTGGCTTGTATATGGGGACGTACTGTGTATTCTGTACGTTGAGGGTTCAAACAAACGTTCATCGCCCTTTTTTTAAAGTTGGACCCAGGGTTCCATATACCGGCTACAAAACAAAACAGGGGTTTCAAACTTTAAAAGCGTCCAGCGTCGCCGGTTTTGAACGGACGTGCAGGAAAATTTGTACGCATAAAACTAGAGGTGATTTCCAACAAACGTTCATCGCCTTTTTTTAAGTTGGACCCCATGGGTTCCCCTAAAACCTACAAAACAAAACAGGGGTTTCAAGCTTTAAAAGCGTCCAGCGTCGGCAGTTTTGAACGGATGTGCAGGAAATTTTGTACATTTAAAACTAGAGATTTCCAAGAAACGATCATCGCCCGTTTTTAAGTTGGACCCAGGGCTCTCCCTACGCCTACAAAAAACAAAACAAGGGTTTCAGCAATGACCAGGGACGTATACTGGGGGGGGGGACGGCTCAACCCCCCCCCCCCCATTTGTACACAGTCTTAAAATGTTAAAGCTTGTTCTTGCTAGATACAAATTCTTTCCAAGGATCATTCAAAACTTCTAATCTATGTAAATATGCATCAGCAAACGTTATACATACGCCTACTATAATAACACATAGGCCTAAGCGTGATTTTTTTAAAAATCTTAAATCCGTAAGTCCTAAGCGGCCAGACCTTTCACAGATACAGAAATGTGATATCTTATGGTACAGTTTGGTTTTTATCGTTTTGCAAGCTCTATAAAGTTTTGTTTTAATACTACAGTACTACTAGTAATAATAATAATAATAATAATAATTATGATGATGATAATGACAATGATCATGATGACTATGGTGGTGATAATAGACATTTTTAATAATATTAAAAAGCAAAGAAAATTGTGCTAAAGGCCAAAAAGTAAGTTGTGATTTGTTGATCACAATTATTATACTGTATAGTACAGTTAAAGCTTACACCAACACTATATGTAGTCAACTAACGGTGTTAAATTTGCATGCGCATCTACAAAGATTTTCCAGATGTATGCGGGTTGGAGCAATTACTTCAGACATTAATAGTTGAAGCATTATTAAATTCTACAGTATTATGAATAGTTTATTGATAACCACTTAGTTGGTTTAGGAAAGGTGATTTCACTCAAATTAATTTCATATATTTATGTTAAGTGAACACTATGAATAAATAAAATATAATACATATGGTAGATTGTTTGCTCTTTCTAATGAATTAAGAACACTTTGGCCTACTGATATCAGAAGCAAAATAGGCCTATCACATGTGTTGCTTTGATTTTGATTTATATTTTTAAAATTTAAAAGAAACATCTGCTTAGCTTTATCTGTTATCTGTAAATTGCTAACAGTAATAGCTAAACATTGGTGATTTATAGGTCCAAGATTTAATTTTATAACTACTTTGCCTGTGTATCAAATTGGGCGGAAACGTAAGTTGCTGTACCTTTCATTATGCTGTAGCCTATATCATATATGCTTCAGGATGCTCATTATATAACAAAGGGGTTTATTTCCCATTTCAAAATAAAGAAAATAGCATTTTAAAAATATTATTGTTTAAAATTAATAACCCGATATATTATTAAGGCAAAAAAAAAAAAAGAAAGAAAATGTTGCTTGATGTTTCAAAAGGCCGTTTTCAAGAAATAATAGGTATCTCTCAAATTAAAGAATGAGGAAGTTTACCTGAGCGTTTTCAAGAGGGGGGGGGAAAAACAATCCAAATTTTTCCCGGAGGACCCGGGCACCGAACCACATTTCTTTTTGGGGCTTTTATGAAAATATGTCACCCCCTCCCCTAAATGTCAACCCAGATCCACCCCCACCAATGACTGCTACAACAGTTTTATTCAATATATTTAGAAAACTAATGCTAAAAGAAGACAACTGACTAACAAAGCAATTAGTATTGTTGCTTATCTATACACATAGGAAAATTAATATACTGTACTTAAATTAGATTAATGCATGCAAAAAAAATGCATTCAGGCTTTGCTGGACCTCAGGAATTTTTTTTCATGCATATAATTTCCTCCAGTTTATGATGCAAAACTACAATATAATAATTGCATATTATCACACGATAAAACAAACTGCAGATGGGTACACTCTTGTCTCTGCAATCCATGTTGACGTGTAAAAACAGGCACCAGCATTATACGCAATTAGGTACAGTACTCTACTTCCTGAGGAGTGATCCTTGTTATGTGGCGCCTGAGTGTTTTTTCCCAGGCATCATCCGAGTATTCCTTGTGCAGCTTCATAGAATATATTTGTGGGAATGGTTGGTGCAGTTGATACGACTTGGGATCATAAAAAGTGAGCACCTGGTAGGATAAAGCGTCAATGCACCGATTACGAGCTAAAAGTACTGTGGATTTCTTCCCCAAGGAAAATGTGTATGTATTCATAGGTGCTTGAATGACAGGGGATAATACTAATAACGTGAAGTGTATAGCCCCATTTATGGCATGAAGGGCTATATAAAAGCTGGTTATATATTTCTATACAAAAGTCATTTTCATTTCTTTCTCCCTTTCATTCTCTTCTTAACGCCTATTGTCTCCTCGCTGTCATCCAGGTTTTTCCTTTTTCCTTTCTTATCTTCTTTTTCTTTCATTTCCTATGTAAAAATATGAATAATAAAAAGCAGAGTTGTTAGTTTGGGACCATTATTTTTTTTTTGAATTAAAAACATAGACTCATGCGTCTTCCAATAAACATGTTTTGTGGTCTTGTAACATTGATGAAAAAATGGACACAACCCTTTAGTATAACTCGTTATGTACTTTAGTAATGGGTATGTAACAAGGAAATTAGTTTAGTCTTGTTGCCTGTCTTTTTACTGCTTCTTTAATAACAAGTAACTCACAATCTTGGCATATCTCTGGGCTTCATTGACACGTTCCATCAGCATCATTACTTCTTCCTCCTCTGTCTTGAACAGTGGTAATTGCTTGCCTATCAGCTGCTCAATTCGCTGATACAACTCAACATCGTATCTGTTTAAATACAAAATGAACAGAATGATCATAAGTATGTAGTACAGTTAAAGACATAAATTAAATGCACGATGTATTCCAAAATTACAATTCCATTTTTAATTTCATTTTCAATTTAATTAAAAAGAACAGAATGACTATTAAACAGCTGATAATCATCCCATATGAAAAACTTATTCTGTAAATATTTTGACAAAATATATTCATATCAATGGCATCTGACATTGCTACTACACCAACAAAAATCCTCAAAACAAATCAGGAGTGATGGCCTACTTTAACAAAGACATGCACCTAACGGATCATCTTTTTAATGAGGATCTATTCGGATTGACTGACAATCAGAATGTGGATTCATCGTACAGTACAACGAACTGAGTGTCCGGCTTTACTCAAAAGGCAAACCGTATCTATTTTACACAGATTTTTTTTTTCAACCTATTTTTCATTATAATTAATTAGTGATTAAATGAAAGTATCCTACTCACTGCGTAACAAACGTGATTGCTTTCCCGGATCTCCCTGCTCTTGCTGTTCGTCCAACTCTATGAATATAATCCTGCAAATAAGGGACATTTAAATAAGCATACTAAAAAAAAATATCTATACATAAGTCATTACATAATAACTATTAAAAAACACCTGTATATATTCTATTAATTTGATTGCTTGAAAACAGGTCACATGAGATTCATTTAAAAGACTATTCCATGATTATTTGCGTACTAGACAATGATCGTTGAATAGTACTTTTTCATCTCTAAGACGACAAAAATCTCAAATGCAACACGAGTGAGAAAAATTATCCTAGTGCATCTAGGCCACCCGTGACAATGTTACAACCGGCGCATCAACAAGGAGTTGGTCATTGAGTACCCTAATTCCGCTGATAAAATGGCAGTTCCAATTGGTACTGTGCCATTTGTGATCAAAGAAGCTTTAGAGAAATTACTGAAAGAAAGTGATGCCGAATCAACAAAAAAGGCAATAAAATATGCAATATTCGGTGAAAGATTGGATGTTCTATTCAACTCGGCTACACCTCGTTGAATAGAACATCCAACCTTTCACCTCATGGAATATTCTACACCATTTGTACTCATAAACATTCATTTCAATGACTAACATGACATTAATGGCATTATGTGGCTCTTCAGCAAAGGTGCAGTGAATCCAAACGAAAAGTTATAGCCTAGTTATAGTCTAATGCCGCTTAATTGTTTGAGAAACAATACTTCATCCACATTGACTCTCTCTTCCAGGAATTGAAGTAGATTAGAATGCCAAGGCACATTGAGAAGTGATACAGACGGGGGTTTATATTTTATATTTTTAATTGATGCAAATGTACAGTGCATAAAATAAACATAGACCCAAATTGTCTGTAACTTCATTAATCCAACCCAAAGTTTTTCTCATGTTCTTCTTTAATGATAATACAATTTTAATGCCATAGTAACCTTAGATTTTCAGTGTCCTATCTCTGTGGCTCAGACAAAACTTAATAAACAGCGCCCTCACCTTAGAGTGTGTTGGTATGTCAAAGTTGATGACCACATCTACATGTGGGATGTCAAGCCCTCTACTGGCAACGTCAGTTGCTATTAGTATCGTTCGAAGTTTGCCTTTGAATTTGTTGAGCATGCCTAGACGCTTGGACTGTAATTAAACCAAATGCATATTATTAAAGCTGCAAAAATGAATTGAAAAATTTTTAAAATTGAACAAAAAATAAAGAAAACTACAATTACAATTCAATTGCAAATTAACAATCATAATATACAAATTCACACCCAAAGATATCAATACCTGACTCATTTGTCCATGCAGTGGTATAGCCATTAGACCAAGGTTTCTAAGCATGAGAGCTACTCGCTGTGTGTTGTTACATGTACTGCAGAAAATCAGAGTTGAGTTACCGGCAAGCTCATTCAGAATGTACACCAAGTAGCAGTCCTTGAAGATAAAAAGCAAAATATATAATAGAACATCAGACAGACCATTCCTTAAGAGAGTAGCAAAGTAATTGGGGGAAGTTGATGCAAAAGTTAGTGTGCTCTAAGTATTGTTTGAAGGTTTGCATGGCGAAGTAATAACATATATGTTGAAGCTTGCGGTACACCACGTAGGTAGTTCTGAAAAGAACTGTTGTAGTTGAGAAAGTCTCGATTGGAATTGGAATTTCTGCAGATATTATGCTCCTGAAGACGACTGAAGCAACTCCATCGACTTTCTGAACTACTACAGTTCTTTTCAGAACTACCTACATGGTGTACCGCAAGCTTCAACATATACTGTAGTGTGTTCTACTTTGTTTACCGTTATTCTTCGTTATTATTATATTTGCTTATAGTCGGTTTTTCTGTTTTTAATTGCTTTTATCTGTCTTTTTTTTAAATGTTTCTTATTGTATATGATTGTAAGCTCACAGGTTTGCCCTCTGGGTCTGAGTCTGTTCTTATACCGAAATAAATTATAATAAAATGTAAAAGAGGAAAAAATCCATGGGAGATTTATATAACACAGCGTACATAAGAGAGAAAGTGCAGGGCTACAATATGGAATATAGTTTATTATGATTTCTGACAATTTCTAAAGTAGAATTTGGAATAGAATTGACTAATTAAATACTGTGTATATTACAATATTTTGCACAAGTAACATCAACAACAATCTACCATATTTTTCATATATATGTGATTAACATTTAAGCAATTGATCCCCATATTATACTATGTAAGCTGGGATAGAAGGTAATTGCACGTACTTTGTACTTAGCTGGTATAAATAAATAGCTCTGCTGGAGCTTTTCCACTGTCTGGTATTTTGTGGAAACTTCAACTTTTACTGGTTCCCGTAGTGATGCACGCTGTAACTTGGCAACCTATGAATAGAGT
>NW_022741034.1:343971-349385 GCF_011630105.1 Anneissia japonica
TACATACATACATAGCTAAGTTATCACTTAGGAAGATAGGCATGCAAATTAGTTATGCAAATGATTACTAAATAAATGCATAGGTAGCAGTGTCATGATACTACATACCTCTTTAGTCATTTTGGCAAATTATGCAAATTAATTATGTAAAATATGCTAATTAATACAATATGAATACATAATGAGTAGAAGTGCAATGATGCAATGTACAGTACCTTCTTGGTCATGGTGGCTGAGAAGAGGTATGTATTCCTTTGTTTTGGGATGACTTTGAGGATTTTGTTCAACTCTTCTTCAAAGTCCATATTCAAAATACGGTCAGCTTCATCCATTACCTGGACAAGAAGTAAAAATATTATTTTAAGACATAATTACAAGCACTCTAATTATTAGGGAGACTTATTTTATACCTTGTTTCACAAACTTATTTTTTTTTAAATCATCAGAGGAGGGCGAAAAAAAATAAATAAAATTTACTTTTCTCATTTAGCAAATGGTTTTGCTAAAAACATCCAGACGGAGGAGAAAATAAAAATAACCTTTCATTATTGAATGTAAAGAGTGTAGTAATAGGATGGTTAAATCCATTAAATTTATATAATTAGGAAGAAATATACATATCTTATTTTTGGAGATTTCAAGGCAGCAGTGGGGTAATAAAAATAAAGAAAAACTTTTATTTTTTTCTTAAATTTCACACACATAATGGCTACCATTCATTAAGCTGCTCTCAAATGCCAAGCTGCTGCCTGAGTCACCGACATCTTTCCTGCTCAATGTTATTTTTTGTTTAATCCTTAACAAACGATAAATTTCTTCTTGAATCTTGAATTTACTGAATTGGCAATGATAATTTTGTGTGGTTCTTACCAGATATTTCAATGCTCTCAAGTTGAATCCCTTTGTGTTTTCCAAATGGTCTACTAGTCGACCTGGGGTAGCTATAAAAGAAACAGATTTTATAAAAAAATTGTCTTTAGGGTCTGTGAAATAATAATTATGAAATACAAGTATAACAGACTGATTTCTGAAAATCCAAACCTCTGTACCCTACCTATGATAATATGCGGTTTCTTGGCCAATTGTAAAGCTTGTGTCATCATATCAATTCCACCAATCACAACAGCTGTAAAATGATAAAATAAAAGGCTGCGAAATATTTAAAATTATAGCAGTGTGCGAAAATAGAGGGCTTTACAGTATTTCTGGTCACTTATTTCATTTCTAACCAAAACTTCTCAATTAGAAAATGTATTTCTTTCAGCTGTGTATTTCGTATTTTTAATTAACATCATTATTATCATCAAGCATACACATCAATCATCATTTAAACCTTAACCATCATTTTCTTCAATCATTATCATTGTCATTATTTATAATCAGTCATCATGACCACCACTAAATTATTTTAAAAATGTAAAAAATCGTGAAAAAAAATAATGTTATAACAATTTAAACAAGCCAGCAGGCCTGGAAAGAAATGCTTGTGCCTTCATGAAACCATGAAAGTTGTCTCGATAAAATGTGTCCAGCACCAAATGTTATCTGTACACTATACCTATATGAGGCTTGTTGTGGCAAAAAGGCTTAGTTGTAGCAAAAATTGAAATTTAAATTATTGGTATTTTCAGATACCTGAGTATGTGATCTTTAAAATGAGAGGTCATTAATTCAAATTGGACATTTCAAGCCTAAAATATTGGAAAGTGAAAGTACAGCACTCTTAAAGTCAAGATAAACATGATTTTGAGTAATTGCCTTCCAAAGTTATTTGTGCATACATTGTTTAATAGAATTAACTATCTAAATAACATTAAATAAACAATTTGTTGACCACTTCCAGAACTAATACTTTGGGACATGATTAATAAGGCATTAAACTGTTGATCTATAGTGAAAAAAAAATTTGGATTTTTTGAGAGCTCCCATATTTCATAGCTCATTTACTCAATACTGGCCTGTGCGACAACTTAACCATTTCGCCACGACGTGCCTCATATAGTCCAACAGTTTAATTACTTAATTTATGTTCCTCAAAATTCCTCCAAGACATGTTGCCTCCGACTGTGCACTTTTTTTCAGCCCTGGAAGCACGAATACATTCCAAAAAAAAATGGGCTTACCACAGGTGACCCCAATACTGCTTCCCAGTGCTTCAAACTGCTCAGAAATCTGGAAGGCTAGCTCTCTTGTTGGTGTCAACACCAGAGCAAATAACCGCTGTGGCGTTTCCAATAGAGCTTGAAGTATTGGAAGGGCAAATGCAGCTGTTTTGCCAGACCCGGTCTCTGCTAAGCCGATCACATCCTTTCCTTAAATATGACAACAAAAGCAAAATAAGTCAAGGAATCAACCATAAATTTAAAATATAAATGTATCATTCTATACTTAATGAAGTACAGTACCGTACAAAATGGAAATATTTTAGGAAGGAAACGTAAGTTGTCTACTAACCCTGTAAAGCCACAGGTATTGCTTCTCGCTGGATTTTAGTTGGAGATTTCCATTTAAGTTCAGCACAGGCTTCACACAGCACATCAACAAGGCCCTGTATTGAATTATAAAATAAAACCAATACTCATTTCAACTCCCTAATATACATTCAGTGTTAAAACATCATTTTTTTAAATGCTATGTCGAAAGAAAAACAATAGTAAGCCTACTTTACATTGACATTTCAAAACTATTTCATAAATTTATTCCCAACCAATCAACTCCCAACCCCATGTCTGTATGATAAATATGCTTCTGTTGAGTAATAAAGGGCCTGATGTTCTACTGCAATTAGCACAATAAATAATATATGATGTAAACATAAAACTAATTGCTAAATGCTACGTTTTTAAATTTGCAAACCTCAAAGAATTCATGGAGCCTATCATTTTATGATAATGTATCCAAAATCATATTGGGTCATTCCAGCTACATCAGCCAGAAATATAAAAGTGCCCCAGTGACCTGTCTTGGATTTTTCGTAAAAACAATTCTAAAAATACATTGTTATACAAGAGAAAATCCAAAATTTCAGTTTCAATTTCCAACCAGTTAAGTTATGAACTTTTAAAAGTTAGGTACCAGACCCCCGCACCTCACCCTTTTTATACCAGTAATGGCTCCTTTAACTGAAGTACAGTAGTTAAGAAACAAAATCTAAACTTTCTACTTACAATGATACAGTATGTGTACTGGTACCTAAATTTCAAAAGGTCATAACTTAAAAACCGTTTGGAAATTGAAGCTGAAATTTTAGATTCTTTCTTTTGACATAGATACTGTAGAAAGATTTATTTATTTTTTTTTTTTAAGGGAAATCTAAGCAAGGGGGCATGATGGTTTACTTGAGCTGGAATAACCCTATTTCAATAATAATGTTGGTACCATATTTAAGTCAATTCTCCTGAAAAAAATCTTGCATTTTAACTTGTTTTTATTTTTGCAATGTAATTTTCTTTATTCTATCCATTATTATTTCTCTTTCCTTCTTTTTCTACCATTTAAATTTATTAAAAATGTGAACAACCTGTCCTATTCTATATCATTATTTTATATTATCATTATAATACCTAAACATACAAATGGAATTATCCAGGCCATTATGCGGCCACCAGATCCGAATGCGAAATTCATTATCTGCCTGGCCTAGGCCACCCTATCACCGGATTTACACCTGGCGGTCCAGCCCAGGTAGCCATTAGGCCGGGATGCAAAAATGACAATGGTAGGTGCCTAACTAGGCTAGGTAGGCCTAGCCAATCTACACAGGCTCCCATTTACACGGTTATGTGACTAGAAACATTTTTCACTCATATAAATGATTTATATTTAAACAAACCAAAGAATCAAATGTTATAGCATCATCTTTCGATGTTTCATCGACAATATCCTCCACATGTGTGTCGCTTGTGCTCGCAGTCGTCGCCATTGTTGATAATTTGATGGGTAAATTGTGCTCAAAAAATGTGTAATCATGAAGGTCGCGTGGAAGCGTTCACCGCGTTGGGCCGTAGAATTTTCAATTTTAGATTGTCAACGATGATTGAGTCTTCATTTTTCAGTCTCTGTACGTACGTACGTCAGAACATTCGTCCTTTGGTCCTCCTACTACTAGCCTAGCCTAGGCTACTTTTCTTATGCTGATCTGATTTTAGGCCTAGCAGATCTGAAGTACTCTAAAATATCAAGATGGGTAAACTTAAACATGTTGATCTTATACTACAAGTATCCCTAATTATTTTCATGGAGATTTATCTCTATTTTAACGGATTGTACAGTCTAATGTTTGTAACGATTTTATTCTTGTACATGGCATCGGGGTTCAGGGTGGCTCGGTCTGGGTCCCAGGTCTGCATTATTGTACTGGGGGACATAGGAAGGAGTCCACGTATGCAATACCATGCAATTTCGTTTGCAAAGCTCAAGTTCGATGTAGATATCATTGGATATGGAGGTGAGGACATTCTCCAACATTGTATGAATAATTCATTATTTTATTTTATATCAATCTTTAATCTTGAATCATGATTACTAAATTTCTAGGCCTAGGCCTATGTTATATATTAACTAGCCAAAATTTACATTTTTTTAGTTTACCATAAAGCCTATAGATAGGCCTATCCTAGGCCTAGTTGAGTAGGCGAGGCCTAGACCCTTGTAGTAGTAGTAGGCCAACCCAAGACTAGGCCTTGCCTAGACAGTTTATAATATTTTAGGAAATGGTTTTGTTCCAACATTCCGTAGGCCTAGGCCTATAGTGTATTAATAACTATCGAGAATTGAAGTTTAAGGTTAACATCAAGAAGGCTCCACCAATCAAATCTCGGTCCCGGATTTGTGTTGTTGGAAATATATATCCACAATGTTTATTTTATTTACAGAGTATTCATATACTTGCATCAGGGCCACGCCCCCTTAAATTCAAGCTGCCACTTCAATTGGATGTTTTGCGGTACAATAAGAGACAGGGGTCCCAAGTCTCCTTCAAGTAGCAGAGTCCGGCCCCCGGAAATGAGACGGCTCTTGCACTCCTGCAAAAGGACATGAATCCCCTGGAAAATAACCTATCTCCCACAAATAACTGTATTCTATAATAACCCATATCATTTTTCTCATGGAAGTCTGCGTCGATTAGTACCACCATAAGCAGCATTTAAGCAATATTAGTTGTGCTATCAAAGAAAGATAGTTTAAAAAGATCTGCAGAAATGATTTCTTCAAATTTGGGACCTCTGAAGACATATTTCCTTTTTTGTGCATTCAACTTATTTTACAAATTTGTATTTTTGATTAAAAAACAGGCCTTCCAAATTATTATACAAGAATAGATTACAGTAGGCCTAGGTTTGGCTAATTCAATTTCCATTCAGAAATATTTGTAAATAGTTGGAGTTAAGTTTTTGACTTGCACGTTCATAATA
>NW_022741034.1:349413-366823 GCF_011630105.1 Anneissia japonica
TATAATATATATATATTATATATATATAGTATTTATATTTATATTATATATATAATTATATATATCCTACCATTTATTTATATATTTATTTATTTATTTGTTTGTTTGTTTATTATTTATATCCCACCATTACCATTTGTCTTTAATTGTTTTCTATTTTCATATTTGTCATTTTAGGCTCTGTACCACATCCAGATCTGGTACAAAATGCAAGCATTAAACAGCATATACTACGGGAACCACCTAGCCTGCCACAGTGTAAGTAACAACTAACATCATTCAATCAATCTCTCCATCTCGTTGGCTCTGATCATGAACCATGTGACCACCCAAAATGAGTTGTTTGTACGCAAAAAGACCAAACCTGATATTGCCACCATAATACAAACACAATAACATTTATATTTTGATATCTGTCACCATGGTTCTCAAAATTTTTCATGGTGTGACCTATTTTCAGATTCCCAAATGATTGATATTTTAGGAACTAGATTTTTTAGTCTGGATCGAAAATTGCATAACTTGTCAATTTTTGCCGAGGTTATATGCTACCTTATCCAAAGTTCTCATCTTGTTTAGAAACAGTCTGAATTATGATCCACAGAAAGGTTTTGCCAACCAAAATTTGTTTTGTAATCCACAGTTTGAAGACAATCACATCACTAGTTAATGTAATTTGTAAACTGACCAAAAATATAAATATCTTATAATTTACATCATGAATAATATAGGTTTTAATGTGTTTTCGATTCCGTATATCCAGCACTTTCATAAACACTACTTATATTTAAATGAATAACATATATTGTATGTTTTTTCCATTCTATTTTTCCGGCATTTTCATGAATAATACACATTTACAATTACACTATAATTAATATATATTGTATATATGTGTTTTCCATACTTTCTTTCCAACATTCATGAATGATAAATCTTGTATACTGGTTTTCATTTCATCTTTCCAATCCAATCCAATCCATTTCAGTCTTCGAATTATAAGGCGCATTATATGAATTCACAGTGCACCGATTTGAAGGAGTCCTCAGGAAAAAAAGAAACAAAGGTAGAAAAGTATACAATGGGAGAAAGTAGAAAACAGGAAAAAAAAGGAACAGAAGAAAAAAACACTTTAATGGACCTTTCAGTTAAGCCCCGCCCCCTGGATATTGTTGCCAAAGTCCCACAAATCAATTGCATTAATATTCATAAACATGTGTGTTTGTAGGACATCACTGATTGGTCAGTTGTTAAGTTTGATTGACAATCCAGTCCGGGAAGGTTCATTAAAACATCCTCCCTCTCATTAGCTGTATAATTTATCCAAACAAAATATAGATATTGGATTAAAAAAATTTAAACAAGTCTGTCAGTCTTTAATTAAAATAATCAAACAATTAAGATTTTTTTGTGATACATTTATAAATCCTAAAATTTGTCAGTAAATTTAAAGAGAAAGGTATTATTTTTATGCATCTGTGGCGGATTGCGGTCTTTAGACGGTCTTAATGCTTAGCCCGCTTTAATCGTGACGTCACTACTGGTGCAAAAACAAACTCCACTACCTAAGCTATCAGAAGACTTTTAAATGTAAAGCATCATGTGTATAATGTTTTGTCTTGTGAAAGTTTTAGGACAGTGGTTAAGTTTGCGTACTGTACTTGTCTTCTGGTGTGCAAACCCTGCCAGGCACTGAACCAAATTGTGGATTCAAGGGGGACCCAGCCAGCCTTGGGCCCTCTAAATATTTCAAAATTATTGTAATTCATCTAAAATTTCCAGCCATGTAGAGGTGCCATCTATCTATCTTCCTTCTATTTAGATACTGTATTAATTCTGTTAACGCCTCGGCGTTACTTAACGTACAGTATCTGTAATCACATAAATTTTCTTACCTCCCCAACCTTGGTGGGGCTGTCTACACCCTCCATTTGTGAAAGACCCTCCCTGGGCCATCTCGCTCTCAATATTTCGAAATCCTGGAACTGTCACTGTGCACTGTGGCTGCCCGTGATTCTCATTGTCATTGTTGATATTTCAGCAAGGAAGCAAATATATTTACATTTACATTTTTGCTGATCATATTTTATTTCTTTATTTTTTAGTTTTACCAAAGATTTTCCAGTATGTAGTAAAGGTGCTTTTTCAAGTGTGTCAGTTGTTTTTCGTCCTATTCTTTAGTATTCGATGGCCATCACACATCATGGTCCAGGTAAGAGTTCCCAACTCCACGACAAATCTTGGCCTCCCTCTCAAGTTTATGTGAGAAGTGTGTGATTTGCACATACCATATTTATTCTGAGTGGTGTTGAATTGCTTGGTGGTTAAGATGCTTGCCTTCCATTCCCAGGGTCTTGGATTCAATTCCTGTCACTGTTGCAGGATTTTTTCTCACAATCGAAACAACTTAACTCAAGAATACATTTTAACACAATGCTTAAAAAATATTTACTCGAAGAGTATATTCTTAAGTTTAAGACTGAGTCTCATCATGTTTACAATTACTTGTATTATTGTCGTTGTTATTATTATTATTATTATTATTATTATTATTATTATTATTGTTATTATTTATTACTATTATTTATTACTTTTATTTATTATTATTATATTATTATTATTATTATTATTTTTAGCCCATTATTATTATTATTATTATTATTATTATTATTGTTTAACTCATTTTGTATATGCTTTTGGAATTTGGCAATAAAAGTGAAATAAATAAATGAATGAATGAACTTCACTCCCGAAACCTCTCTATTGAGATTTAGTTTTGTGTGAATCATCATGTGTAAGGGGTTGTCACCTACAGGTAGGAGTGTGATATGTGTACTACTTACAATTCTTGGTGCATGTGCTGTGTGCCTAAATAAGTAATAAAATAAAAATTTAAAAAAATTGAATAAATGCACTGCTTTAAATAAATTCCCCCTTCCCAAAGAGACAACCCTTCAAAGCCTCATTTGGAAAAACACCTAAATTATTAGGTGGTGCTATGCAAAATGACCCATGAAAAGATTTTCTTTCATCAATGTCACTCAATGAGAACCTTATACTAAAAGCAGTTGCAAATGTACTGCTAATGTTGTGTTAAAACAATTACTGTAGATGCTGTAATAATTATTTTTGTTTTCTTGGCAGGTTCGTTAACACATGCATGTATTCTGAGTGATTACCATTAAAAAAAAGTTAATGTTTTTTCCAGAATTCTCCTTTTATAGATATGAAATCTTGAAAAGGAATGATTTACCAAACAATCTTGAGAAACTAGTGCTAATCCTAAAAATTAAAAAATAAAATTTCAATCTAAATTTGATAATATTTAAGTACAGTTTTAATTTTTGTGATATCTGATTATTTTTGGTTTCCAGCTTTTTTTCTTTTTTCTCTTAGTTGTACATTTTTACTTATATTTGTTTAATTTTGTGTACAAGATACGGCCTCATGGAAGAACACCTCTTTTGTAACTGACCTTCCTTTGTAAAAGTATTATTACAAATATTATTATCTATATTATTGTTATTGTTGTCATCATTATTATCATCATTATTCTTATTTTTAATTGGTGCTATGTAAATATTTGTTATTGTTTTTTATTTATTGTTTAAAATTATTGTTTTATAACTATTATTGTTAATATTATTATTATTATTTATTATTATACTGGTCAGCTAACTTACTCCTAGCCAATACTATGATATCCGTTACATTTTCTCCCCAGAATCCTCCATCAATACCCACGTTATTTGTTGCTTGGTGTGCTCGTATTATCTACGGCAGTAAGTACATTATTGATTGGCACAACTACGGTTACACAATCTTGGGCATGAGTGTTGGCAGTCAACACCTCCTCGTTAGATTTGCTACATGGTATGATTTGTTTTATATATATTTATTTAAAAATGTAATAATTGATAACATTTCTGTACTGTAAGTCTACATGCTAGTCGTATTATGAAACCAGATGATTTTTTTTTTTCAGGAATTCTTAATATATATTTCGGTATCTTTATTTAAAAACATCAGATGTAGATAAAAAAACAAATTGCATTATAAAATGAATTGTTAATGTTAATTAATTACAGTAGTAATTTTTTTTTTAAATTGTATATTTAGAAAAGGTGAAATTAGAGATATAATAATACAATAATACATTAAAAGTACAAGTGAAAAGATATTAATTAATTAATATTTTTATTGTTCATTGTTTATATTGTTATTGTTCATACTACAATGCACCCTCTAATTTGTGACCCCCTTTAATTCCGAAACCCCTCTAATTCGAGATCACATTTTCAAAGAGCCAAATGACAATCTTCAATCTTTTAACACAAATCTAACCCTCTAAATGGTGACCAAACCCGAGATCACCCCAAATTTTCAGGTCCCAAAGGTGGTCTCGGATTGGAGGGCAAATTGTACTTCTATTGATTATATTCATAATTTTTCTTTTTTTTTCTTTTTTTTAAGGTTTGAGAATTTTTTTGGCAAGAAAGCAGATGGACACTTCTGTGTGACAAATGCAATGAAAGAAGATTTGAAGAAGAATTGGTCGATCAAGGCGAACACACTCTATGACCGACCACCAGAGATATTTCAAGAAACTGCACTCAAACAAAAACATGAGGTGTGTTTGTTATTTTGTGTTTAAAAGATCTTCAGTAACATGAAAGGACAGCCCAACAAGTTAGTGTCATTCTAGTGAACACATTACCAAAAAAGCCCTGTGCAGACTATCAAATTTCATTTGACAAAAAAACATGTGAAATGCCTAAATATGGTCATGATGACATCACATGATGACTAGGGCTATGTTCTCACACGGCTGTTAACGGTTAGCAGAATTTGTATCCTGCTAACCGTTAGCTGCTGTGCGTCCATGTGAGAAAATCCTGATCCGGATACCAAATATATGATGATCGAATAAGAAACTGGAAATTTTAAACACGTATGTGTGATTGGTTGATGATAGAAACGCCCTCAACTTGTTAACCGATAGCGCTTGCTAACCATTAGCGTATCCGGATACCGCTAACGGTTAGCGCTAACCGATCGGGCATTCTCACGCAGGTGCTAACGGTTAGCGCTAATGGTTAGCTCCCGATCCGGATACTCGGGCTCTCGTGAGAACCAGGCTTATATATAAGCACATCATGACTATATGTGGCAAAGACAAGCCAAACCAGTCACTCGTCGCAAATCCTGTTTTGGAGATAATGGCCAAAGCATGCTGGAATTTCAAAATTTTGGAAATCTATTTTATTGCACTAAACTAACCTTTATATATCTATACATCATGCTATGCTCTTATTTTCCTCATTTTCAACAATTTTTAACGATTTGGTGATGGTTTCTGCCTAATTAATGCCTGAAATCGTAAACTTTGAAGGCTGATTTCTCAAATATTGTTCTTTAAACAGCTGTATGTTTAAACTCGTGTAACTTCATAACGAAGTGTCGGATTTAAATGATTCTTTTACCATTTTATAGCTCCCATTTTACTGTTAAACCCTGTATTAATAACTAAAAATTGATTTTTTTTTTTTTTCCGACGAGTGACTGGTTTGGCTTGTCTTTGCCACATATATGGCATACAACAGTTTTTTATCAAATAAAATTTAATAGTCTAGAAAGAGCTTTTTGTTGCTTATCCTCATTTTCATCATGTCACCTGATGAATCTGGCAGAGTACAATGGTTGTGCCAACTGAAAACTGTCTCTAGCTCAGGCTGAAACAATGTACCTAGCAGGTTTGTAGACATGATAAGAATTTATTAAATCATTCATTTTTCTTCTTTTTTCTTTCTCACACAGCTTTTTCTTAAGCTTTCTGAAGAGTATTCTAGCTTCGGTGATGGCAGTACCCGAGGAATCAAGACAGCATTCACTGAAGACACAAGATCATCTGGTGTAGTGGAGAAATCTCAAAGACCGGCTCTACTGATCAGCAGTACCAGTTGGACTGAGGATGAGGACTTCTCAATACTGCTTGGTGCACTTGAAAGTAAGTAACCAACTACTGCTTAAAAATATGTAGTATGATGATGATGATGAGGAGGAGGATGAGGAGTATGAATATGAGGAGGATAACGATGAATGATAATGATTAATGATTGATGAGTATTATTGATTGGTTGGTCCAATACTTATTTCCAATGATGTCGTTTTGGTGGTTATTTGAGTAGTATGCCAGGAGACAATCCCCTGCCATTTGTCTGAAGAATCTACTTTGTTGTTTAACATGCACATACTGTAGACCTTATTGCAAATGGTACCGATGGCCTGAACAGCTTATCTAAAAGAGTGTTATGTTAATTTGCAATTTACCTACTGTATATCTAGCAGAAACACAAGATCTGCTGTTGAATATAAACCACAGGCAAGTTCCTGGTGGTGTCGCCACAGATTAGCGCATACACAGTGGCTATGACCACCGAAGCCAACTGAGTTAAGCTGCTTTGTAAACTGATTCTAAGTATTATGTTGATAATGATGATGATGATGATGTTGTTGGTTCGTGATGATTGATGATATTGATGATGGTGCTTAAATATAATGTATGATGATAATGATTATGTTGATTATGAGTATTAAAGGTGATGTTTGATAGATGATGATTAAGCTTAAATCAATTCTGATTGAATATGTTTTTTGTGAAAAAATATATAATTTTTTGTTTTTGTTTTATTAAATTATATTTATATTGTGTTTAGAATATGAGAAAGCTAAAGAGTTAGGTGACAAATTAAGCCATTTACCACCTCTTGTGTGTGCTATCACCGGAAAAGGACCTCAGAAGAAATACTATCAAGATATAATTGCTAAGAAAAGTTTCAAGCATGTAAAAATATGTACACCTTGGCTGACTGCAGAGGACTACCCACTTTTACTAGGTATGCGATTCACAATGCTTTATATGCAGTTACGCATGAGATATATATTTGTATGTATAAGTCTGAGCAATTTACTTTTCTAAGTAATTGCTCATATAATGAATAATATGGTCAGTGGCAGATTTAAGGGGCCCCCTTAAAGTTTTCAAAATTAAAAAAAAAAAAAAATTAGAAAAAAAGAAAATTCAACTCTCAAATTTTTAGTCTAAGAGTGCCATTTCTGGCCTCTAGAGGTGCCATAATCATAAATTTTCTTCCCTGAGCCCCAACCACGGTGGGAGCTGAGGTAGTATAGACCCTCCATCTGTGAAAGTCCCTCTGTGGGCCCCCTCTATTTCAAAATTCCTGGGTCCACCACTTATGGTTAATATGTGTGTTTAGTCTTGATGTTATTTTAAGTATTTACACATTTAATTAACATAAAATATATGCATTTGCATATTATATTCATATTTTTATATACATTTAAGTTTAATGGTAAGGGTGATATCAATCTTTCCACACAAATGTTAAACTGAGTAATAAGCATAGGAATGTGACAGTATTGTATACTTTAGTACAGATAAGGGATAATACTTTTACTCATAACTTTGGCAATAGTATAGTCGATTCTAGTAATGACGTTTAATTTTAAAGTTTATAATGTGGAGAATATATTAAAAAAGTCAATTTTTTTGTTTTGGTCACTGACCAAGTGGTTTTGACTTGGCAGGTCCCATATTCTAAAGCAAATGAACATCTAATGGCTGCGAGAATCCTCATTTCCCGTCCGTGTGCAATACTGTAAAACGAGTATTCATTCTCGTCCAAATCATGAACCGTGTTCACATGATGTTTCCCTCAAATTTCAACTCTTTTAAAAACATCAGGTGCTGCTGACTTGGGCGTGTGTTTGCATACCTCTTCCAGTGGTCTGGATTTACCAATGAAAGTTGTTGATATGTTTGGTTGTGGCCTTCCTGTCTGTGCCATCAATTTCAATTGGTAAGTTGACAATTTTTTTGACTTAGTAAACCCTACAAGCCTTTAAAATCTAGTACATGAAGACATTTTTCAACTAAATGCACTTTACAGCCTCTATTATTAAGACCAAATATATGTCACTTCCATAAATATACTAATAACCATTGAGTCAGCAAACACAGTTCCTTTCTCAGAACCATACTCTATATAACACATGGTGACATTTTGCAAGACCTTACAACACCGACAGAAACATCTGGCATTATACAAAAATAACACGGTTTGAGGTAAAGTAGTGAATTCGAATTCCTGATGTGTCGGATGATTTGGACTACCTCCTGATGTGAAGCGGAGGGTGGTAGTCCCCCCAAAAAATACAAGTTTGCGTCATATCCTGTGAATGATCCAATAAACACCACAGCACATGTTCATTTTTTGGAGGCTTAAAAGCAGTGCTTATTCAAGAGGGCGCTATTACAAATTATTATTGTGCAAAATTGGTAGGTGTATTGAATATATGCTTATATCTTACTTGCAATATTAATTTAATTGAATTCATGAGAAATTTGATTTTTTAATGTTATATTGATAATATGAAGTTGAATTGATAACAGAGCGGTTACAGCAGAAGCCCTAACCTACAGCCTTAATATCAGCACTGGTTCATGGCACGCTCGCCTATGGCTCTGGAGGTGGAGCAAGTCTCCTCAGATAAGGACTATAAACTGTAGGCCCAGCCTACGCAGTTGGCTTATGTGCACTATAAAGAACCCACTACACCTTTTGAGACAAGTAGGGGGCCTCAGTGTACTGGTCCGTCTCATAGCCCCTGCCCTCATCCGGATGCTGAAAAGTCATTGATGAGTATCAGCATAGAATTAGAATTACAAAACATGTCGGATATGAACTGTTAATTAAAGGCCAACTCAAACAGCATCTGCAATTTCTTGTTGCATTGGGTCTGCATGATTTGAAACGCATGATAGCCTGCATCGGGGGACAGAATATTAAACATGTTTAATATTTTCTCAGCGATCTAAACACTGTCCCCAATGATGAATTACAATAGGCCGAGTCGTAGAACACTGTCTGAGTTAGCCTTAAGTATATCATAATATAATGTGTGCTTACTCCAGAGCAGCTCTTAGCACAAAAAAAAAATCATGCTTGCTTAAGTGATAGTGGCACATATTGGAGCAATTATGATATTGTAACAATTTGGTGTACATCATAGTTAAAATTTTTACTGTTTTATTTTGCTTTAGTTTGAATGAGTTGGTTAAACATGAAGAAAATGGATTGATCTTCCAAAATGAAAGTGAACTTGCTGAACAACTACAGGTAAGATAAGCAACAAGTAACTAAAACCTACAAGTATATATTGAGAAACTGTTTTTGTCAGAAGACTGTGTTAGCAGGAATGCCTCTCTGAACAGTCAAAGAAACATCCTGGTACCATTAAATTTTGTTTATGTTTTTTTTTAATGTAGGGCTAGATAAATATGTAGGTCAGGGTAAAAAATATGTACTGTACTGTATTTTCATATTTTATTACTGTAAAGCTTGTGTAATATGACTTTGCCTAACTCAAATAATTTAGTCTTATTTTACATGCCAAATTGTTGTGTTTTCCATTAAGTAAGTCAGTCAAAATTATCCAATTCGAATAATTTTTTAATGCTATTTTTGGATTCGACTTATGGAAGTTCAGCTGTATATACTGTGTTAGTATTTTTATTCATTGTTACTGGGAAAGCAAATTCCATATGTATTCACTGTTGCCTAAGGACCAATAAAATGAACTTTTGAACTTTAAACTTTGTAGTATGTACATACTATACTATATAAATGATGATAGCGTATCTGGTCTAGAGTGTGATAACTCAATTAGTTTCATTTATTTATTTGACTAAACACAATACATAATTAAAAACAACAGTATTCATGGGAGGGGCAGTTTAAGCAAATATTCACTTAAACTCTGAGGAGACAGCTACCCCTAATTTTCTAAAAAAATTATACAATCATGAATTTTTGAGAAAATTCAAAAGAAAAAAATGTTGTTAGAGTATTTACATATTTATATAAACCTTTGGCTTCCAACTAAAAAATTAGAACAAAAACAAAAAATTTACCCTGTTTTACTGACATTAACAAAATACCATTTTAATAGTTTTTTATTTGGGAGCAATTAAAAATTTTATGTTTAATTTTTGAGTGATTTTTCAGATAAACAGTACAGTTTATATTTAGGTTAGAACTAGTAACCAGGGCTGGTTGTTCTTCCTTACTTTCACATTTACTTTTTGTTCCTTTTCTTTACTGTGAATTTATTCATTCTATATTCAGCTAGAAAAAATTTACAATACAATTTACACAATAGAAACAACGGAAATAACAAACAACTAGAAAAATAACCTAAGATGGCTAGGATTGATGATAGTGACAAACACTCTGGCTCGAAAGCCCATCAACCCAGTCTTAGGAAATTAGAGAAAGTATAAATAAAAAGATATCAATAATTTATTTACAAAAAATTAACAAAAATGAAATTAACAGTTAAAATAAATAAATAAATAAAAAATAAAAAAACTAAAAAATAAATAAATTACAGCATAAATTAATTTTTCTATATACAGTTTTTATGTACAACTTAAAAGGAGCTAAAATGAATAAAAATGAAAAGAAAACAAAATAAAAAAATACATTAAGGGTCAAGGAAATTGTAAACAGAAATAAACATGTAAAATAAATAAATACAAAAACAAATAAGTAAATAGGACCTAAAAAATTAAATAAAAATAATACCTGAGAACATCTCATTAATTAATCAAAATTTAGATACAAGTTCAACATTAAAGAGTCTTTGAGATCATCCGGGAGACAAGTCCAAATTCTGGGAAATTCATTAATAATGGCATTTTTAAAAGCTAATGTCCTTGCGTATTGATAGATTTTAATAAATTTCGATTTTTTTTGGTTTTTTTTCAGGTGCTTCTTTGTGGCTTCCCAGAAAAAAAGACCAAATTGCAAACGTTCCGCGAGAACCTAAAATCCTTCCAGGAATACCGTTGGGAGGAAAGCTGGACCAATACAGTGAAGCCTACTCTTTATGTATAACATCAGAACCTTTCTGCCAGTATATTTATTGATTGATGATGAGAGTTGATAGTAGAAACTTATTACATGCAAGCCTCAGTGAGTACTCGGTTGGAGTGTTTCACTACACATGCTCAGTGTACACGCTCATCACTCACTGCATATGCTCACTGCACATAAATGTGAATACACAGTGCACATGCCCAGAACATGTGCTCAGTGGGGTTGCCTCATGTGCTCATTGCAAGCTCTCAGTGCACATGCCTTACATACCCAGAGCACATGATTGCTAAGAGCACATGCTAAGAGCACATGCTCAGTGCAAGCTCTCAGTGCTCATGCTTAGTGCATACAGTATACTCAGTGCATACAGTATACTCAGTGCACATGATTGCTCAGAGCATATGCTCAGTGCATGTTTTCAGTGCTCATGCTTAGTGTGCACATGCCCAGTGTATACAGTATACTCAGTGCACATGATTGCTCAGAGCATATGCTCAGTGCAAGTTCTCAGTGCTCATGCTTTGTGCACTTATCCAGTACACATACTCAGTGCGTATGATTACACAGAGCACATGCTCAGTGCAAGCTCTCAGTGCTCATGCTTAGTACACATACCCAGTGCACTTACTCAGTGCACATGATTGCTCAGAGCATGTGCTCAGTGCCAGTTTTCAGTATTCGTGTTTAGTGCACATACTCAGTGCACATGATTGCTCAGAGCATGTGCTCAGTTCAAGATCTTGGTGCTCATGCTTAGTGCACATACCCAGTGCACGTACTATGGGCACATGATTGTTCAGAGCACTTGCTCAGTGCATATACTTCATGCACTTACTCAGTGCACTGTGCACATGATTGCTCAGAGCACATGCTCAGTGCTAAGAAATGAAGGTGTGGTCTTTCATGGTGATGTTGAACAAGAAACAGTTTATGTTGATTAAGCCTGACTGCGGGTCTAGCTAAAACTAAAATGAAAAATTAACAAGGATTGAGTGATTGACTATGTGTGTTCACAGCCCAATGGTAGAACAGCCTTTTGGTTGTGTAGGTTTGCCATGTTGAAAAATAGTAGATTATTATTGATTAAAGGAGGGAGACATGGGATAAACCTGTGTTGTTCCTAGGTACACAATAAGTACCAAATAATATAAACATTAATGATGCCAGCAAATTGTTACAGCTGTTGTTGTAATTTATAAACCTATGAAGAACTTATGTATCTGAGGTTGAAAATGGAAATTATAATTTAATGTTTATGTTTAGGAAATTCAGTGAAGAAAAACTTATGCACAATATTATTATTATTATGTTATTAGTATGAATTACTGATGTTGACATGTGACATGTCGATGCCATTTATTAGTATAATTTTATTTATGTATTTAGGTGCAAAACATGCACTAAATATATATCACTGTCCTAGTTGTAGGTGACAAGCTCTTTTACAATACAAACATACACACGCGATACTACACACGCGAAACTATATCTCAGTAGAGGTTTAGGGAGTGGAGTTGTTTTGGTCATGAGTGAAATAATCCTGTAACACTGACAGGAATTGAACCCAGGACCCTGAGATTGGAAGGCAAGCACCTTAACCACTGAGCTAATGATTATTGTTGATAATATCGTCATTATCATTATTGTTGGCTTTTGTCCTTAGTAATATAATATTGCTATATTGTTTATTATCATTGTACATATTTTTGATTAGAAAATAATTAAAATATGAGATAAATGGCAAAGCATAGTGCAGTTGGTTAATTTAAAAAAATATATCAGTATTAATATAGTGCCTTTATTAATTTGTAGGATTTATCATACTTTTTGTGCTTTCTTACCTTCAAGTAATGACATGTAGGCCGTCACAAGTGGGATACATCGAAGCAGAAGTTAAAATAATTGGCTGCCTGTAAGCACATACAACTAAATTTTGTTTTTACTATTTATTATTATTGTTTTTATTAATAATATTATTTTAGTTATTATTTTCATATTACTATTGTTTTTTTTTAAATTATTAATCTTGTTTATTATTATAATAATCATTATTATTATTATTGCATTTTTTCAGCTATAATCATGATAGTACTGAAAAATATACTGGTGCTGTAAAAACATTTGTGCCCCATGATTTAGATTAGGCCGCTTTTTGAACGCGGTTTTTTTTCTTTGTTTGAAATTTCCTTAAAAATTTTATCATCATCTTAATAAGTATTAGTATAGTAACATTATTATTATTATTATTATTATTATTATTATTATTGTTATTATTATTATTATTATTATGTTACTAAAACCTACCCTAAGGCGATGTGTTAAGGGGAAAATAACACAAAAGATATTCCCCTTAGTCCAAGTTAGTGCTAGTTAATATTATTATCATATTTACATTATTATTACTATTATTGTTTACATTTTAAAACTTGGTGTATATTCTTCCCACTTCATTTTCATATTATTGTATGTAATAATTTAGTCTTCCATTCTATCCAATTAATCTGTGTTTATTAACCATATAAACTACTGAACAAATGTTATTCATTTTTTAATTATCCCAAAGTAATTGTATTTTGGTATAAACTAACAAAAGGAAACATAGGCCGATTTTATTACTAAATTATAACTAATTTAAAGTTAGTGGTAAAATATTAAGACATAATTTTATAAAATTGAACTAAAAGTTAATCATTTTCAGTCATATTATTTATTACAAACATTTGTTTTATTGTAACAAACTGGGTAGTATATAACTGTGGAAATTGTTTGTGAAAAATATATTTTTATTTAAAATAAGTTTATGACTTGATGATTTCAATTATTGTGTATGATTTATGTTTACCTTTGTCCTCAAATAAACAGACATGAAATAATACCGTTTCTTTTCATTGATATTTGTTAAAGTCGACAAATTGGGGTGATCTTATTTATTTTAAACGTACCTCATTCTTGATGCGATAATGTCCCACAAAATAAATGCTGGCAGACAAGATTGACAAAATACAGTCACAATTTCACATTTCTGGTTAGTGTTCCCCGAGTATGGGTACCCCTAATTGGCGGGAATTTTTTATACCTTTTTTCGCGAAATTGTTTTCATTGTCAGATGAGGGTGGAAAAAAAAGAAATAAAATTTTGTTTTCCTATATAGCAAATGGGTTTGCCAAAAACACCCAGATGGAGGCGAAAATAAAAAAAAGTTTTATTTAGAATGTAAACAGTGTAGTAATGGGATGTTTAAATGATTTTATAAATATATATAATTGGGAAGAAATATACATAACTAATTTTTATATAAAGTTTTAAAAGTGATTAAATCTTAGCTGGGTTATGTTCAAAAGTAAAAACAAGGTTAGTCAGGGACCTCTCCGTGTTTAATCGTGACTTATCAAATGAAATTAATAAAAATTATGCAAAATTTATAAATTTGTTTATAAATTTTAGTAAAATAAATTACGAATTGAAAATTAAACATAAAAATTTGGTTAAAATATATACAAAACAGAAAATTAAAAATGAACAGAAGGCACAACATGCATAAAATAAAAGGGTAAACCTTTAAAAAGTCAATATTTTCTTTTACCCTATGGGGTTTTATTCATTGGAAATAGGCCTATAGGCCACTGGCCCATACATTAAATTACGGTAAAGTAGTTTTTGCAAGTATTCTGCTCTTTTTAAGAGCAAAATAAATAAAAATTTGCTACGTTGTGTTAATGTTATTAGTCATGGAAGACCTATTATAGGTCTATGGAAAACCTTCACAACTTTCAATGTGTTTATGTACACTACTATTTTCATTACGAGAATGCTCAACAGCTCGAACCTTTTAATAATAATAATAGTGTACATTTATAATTCGCCAAAGTATCCATCAAAGATGCTCATGGCGCAAAACAGAAGTCGAGAGAGTTATCAGTTTGTAATCTTAACGGTGACGAATAAAAAAAAAAAATTAATAGTAACCGTATCCCTGGTGGGAGAGGCTTGAGGAGTGCCTTTGCTTGGCCAAGGCAGAATTCCTAATTGGCAAATCCTAAGACTCACAGAGGGATGGAACGTCTCGCGCTTCCATTTATGGGTTGCCCTTTAAAGGTGGTCCCACACCGCCGATTTTACAGGAGTGGTCTAAACTTAATCTAGGCCTATGCCTAAAAGTACAATATTGAAAAAATTTAAACAGATTATTTTGTGTGTATTTATCGTAAGGATGAAGTGAACAAAAACGTCTTAAGCTGATTCTCAAAAATGCTGAGGCAGGTACTTTGGTTGTTTAATCCGGTAACAGATTCTATAAGTGTGGTGCAGCGGATGCAAAAGAATGTTTCTCCAGTTGTTGTGTATGCGTGGTTTACGATTTTGTCTATATACTGTACTACCGAGGCATCCTGGACAATTGCATTTGTATACTAATATTCGAGGTATATTTGGTATACCAAAACGTACTTCGGTCATGTTCCAACTCCAGAGCTATAACCAGTGGCGGATCCAGTAAACAGAAAGGTGAATATTCATAGATTCTTCTCATATAAAATATATGAATTCCCATTGAATGAAAAAAAAAATCACCATCAAAACACTAATTTCGATAAAAATAATAATAATAATAATTTTCAAAAAAAAAACAAAAAAAAACTGGCTCGTGTGGGAATCGAACACACAACCTCCAGATTTGCTATCATTATCCACCATCAACTAAACTGCCTTAAAAAAAATAAATAAATAAACTGGCTCGTGTGGGAATCGAACCCACGACCTTAAATAAATTTAAAAATTTAAAAAAAAACTTGCCCCGTGTGGGAATCGAACCCACGATCGTCGAGTTTACTACACCTGATTCAGCATGACTAAACGGAGGGAGATAAACCGCGGCCCCTAAGCCATAAATGCGATAAACCTAGTACCACACCAAGTACCAGTTAGTCAACTCTAATCCTACTAGAAAAAAATCTTCGTATATATACACTGCAGGTTAATATTACGCTTGGTCATGGTGTCAAAAAAAATGGGCCGTGGGCCAAGAGGGTTTATTTTTTGTCTAAAAATGTATAATTAAATTTATAATCGATTTATGATTGTTACAATCTCCATAACTTACACACTTTTTTTAAATAGACAAAAATGTTACGGGATTGAATGTATTGTGCTCGTTGATGACGTCGCGAATTGCGAAATAACAACAAACAATAACCTTTCATGTCCCAGCCTGGGAACCAGTCATTTCGAGCGGATGCCACTTCGAGCGAAGGCCAATTCGAGCGAATTCGAGTGGATTTTTTTTCCGAGTGGAAGAAGATCCACTTGTGCGAACAACAACCTGTGCGAGTTATATGCGAATTACTTAAAAATTTCTATTATTTCTATTTTTGAGCTAACAATTTGCTCAAGCTTTGCCTGTGAGACAGGGGAAAGCCCCAGTCGGTTCCGGGGAAGATAGCCTTATGTATAGCAAGTCGTATTTAATGGATTTTTAGGTTAACGAATAATAAAGTTCTATTTGTTCTGAATGTATTATGGTAAGTGAATCCTATTGGGAATAGGAATTTCCTTTATAGCCTGCCATCTCTATCTTAGAGTAAATAAATAAATAAACAAACGAACGTACCCACATTCATAAAAATAATGATATATCTTTAATTATACTAACTTAGTCAAGTAAAAACAGCGGGTTGGTATGATGTCATTATTACTGTACTATTGATACTTGTCACAGGGGCGGATCAAAAATTTTTCAAAGTGGGAGGGGGCACACAACAGTTCCAGAATAGATAAATGAGTAGCACATAACATTAATATGCATTGTCATTTTTAAAATAGTGGCAAAACCGCCCTGTCTCACACTACTACACCATTCATTTGTGCACCTTCTGACACACCTACATACGTAAAAATAATTTAAATTTCTATGGTGATTAACAATTACACAATTAAAGTTGCTCCCATTTACAATTATAGGCCTAAATCGTAAATCTACAAATACAATTACAAAATTATATAATTCAATTACAAATATAGTTTGCAGTTTGAAAAAAAATACAAAACCCCAATCAGTGGCGGATTTGGGGGAGGGGGTGATGGTGGTGAATAGGGTGGCTAGCCACCCTCTTTGTTTACCGTGAACAAAAAATAATGGTTAATTTAAGTAGGGTTATTTTCCAATAAAGTTATACTAAATAACTTCAAATGACGAATTATTGTCTTCAGTTGTCTTTGTTGGTCATTCAACTGTCATTTTATATATTTTTTCGGTGATATTACCATTCTCAATAATCTATAAAACACCCACACAACAACGTCACGTTAGAACGATCGGTGGGGACGCAGTGGTGACGCCGGTAGGGTTAATTTTCGTCGGAAGGTATTAAGATTTTAAACAGTTTCATTGGACTAAATTCTTGCTTAAGTTAACCACATGCTTACCTATTATACTGACACTGGTTTCAAATCAC
>NW_022741034.1:367353-410439 GCF_011630105.1 Anneissia japonica
TCTAGATACGCCACTGACTTACATGGCCAGATGAATGAAAATACTCAATCGACGTAGCACCAAATCGTAACCAGCCTTCACCATGCCCTCACGATGTCACCGGGGACGCAACTTCCAACTATTTTTGGCAGCGAAAGGCCGCTACCAATAAACAATTAACAAACTACCAGGCTTCTGGATTGATTTGCTAGGTACTACATGTCTCAACTATTTTTTACTTAGTGGTTAATTGGTAAAAATCGCACACAAATCATACGACGTCACTGACAACGCCGGGGACGGCAATTCGATTTTGGGATTAATTTTCCGAATAAAGTTATACTAAATAACTTCTAATGACAACCTATTGTCTTCAGTTGTCTTTGTTGGTCATTCAACTGTCGTTTTATCTATTTTTTCGGTGATATTTTCGTCGGAAGGTATCAAGAAGATAAACAAGTTTCATTAGACTAAATTCTTGCTTATGCCACTGCGGTGGGGTTCCAGGGCAGCCACGGATATTTGACGAATTATGGCGAATTTTTATTACTTATTTGATAGGCATCGAGCTACTATAATATGACTTCATGTAGGCTATTTTTTCTAATGTCGAAATCAGCTTCCAAAACCAAAACATTTTGAATAAAACAATTGAAACAAAGAGTTTGGAATGTAACCATCTAATTTCCTTTAAAATCCTCTTTCTTTAAGTGAAATTCTACAGTATGGAAATTTTGCACGAAATCTGTCAACCACGATGTCAAGGTCGAGGTTGCTTCCCCTATCGCGATGTATTCCAAGCATCATGAGGCTATCCAAACATTTGTCATAACAGAACGCAAAATATTTTAAATTAGTGAACTATTATTATTATTATTATTATTATTATTATTATCATTATTATTATTATTATTATTATTATTATTATTATTATTATTATTATTATTATTATTATTATTATTATTATTATTATTATTATTTATTATTATTATTATTATTATTAATATTATTATTATTATTATTATTAATTATTATTATTATTATTATTATTATTATTATTATTATTATTGGCGCCACCACTGGATTCAATAATCTGCTGTATACCTTGCTTTGCCATTTTCGATAGGTGAATAGGCCCTAGTTGTAACTTTAGAGCATTCTTTATATTCTCAATATTTATTACTTCGTAATTTTCATAACGAATTATTTATAAACCATGCTTTCTACGATGTAATTATTTAGATATAATGGCACTCGACTTCAAAGGTTATTTAGGCCTATATAAAATTTGGAAGTAAAAACCATTATTTAGATATAATGACCTTGACACGATAACACGTGTGCATTACATATAATGAGTTTGAAGTCCAAGCATTATGGTTTTGCGACAGCTATTATTTATATATAATTATTTATATAATTATAATGAAATGTAAAAGCAGTTATTTATAAATAATGAGTTTGAAGTCAATTCGTTATTTATATATAATGAAATCAGTGAACTTATTATATATAAATAATTGTAAGTTACTTTTCATTATTTATATTTAATGATTTGTTACCTTTTTATTATTTATATATAATAGAATCAGTGAACTTATTATATATAAATAATTGTAAGTTATTTTTCATTATTTATATATTATAATGATGTGTTTCCCCTTCCTTATTTATATATAATGAAGCCAGTAACCTTATTATATATAAATAATGTTGGGTTAGCCTTTCATTTATTTATATATAATGTAATCAGAAACAAATTATATATAAATAATGAAACGTTAAAGCAATTATTTACATATAATCTTTTAGACGTAAATGCACTATATATAAAATGGGTGATCTAGTCAAATATAAGTTAAATAATGAATTACATATAAATTATTGTGTTAAATAATAAATTTACACTTGGCGCCTCATACATTTGTACCCCCTTAGCTACCCGAAATGAAATAGTAAACTCCAAACAGGCGTAGCGCGGTTATGGAGATCGAATATAACCGAAGCCTGTTTTGGCATACTTTATATGCCTGAATATTCAAGAGCTAAAATTATAATTCTCGGCGCCACCATGAGCAAGGACCTGGCATAAGATGAGTACGAAAATAAAAACAAACTATCATTTAGAAGCGCATGCGTACTTGTGTTGAGGAGCTGAAATAATTTTAATTCTGACGTACGACGTAGAAGGGTGATGAACTTTTGATAGATGATTGCTAAAATTCTTTAAAAACATAGAAACAATATTTCGAAAATTTCAATATAAATACTAGTTATGTTTCGTTCGTCTGCACAAATTTCGTGATATTTGGTCGACTGAAAGGCAAGAAAATGGTAAGCTATTAACGAAAAGTAATCGGCGTTCACTTGGTTGGTGGTTTGTCGGTCATCACATGAGGAAGAGCATGGGTAGCTAGTAAAATGGGAGGAGCTGGCGAGCTGTTGCCTGAAGAGGTCTACTCTAGCCTTGAGCTCCTTTTCGACGAATGTGTGCTCTTCTCCGCCCACTCACTACCGTGTGGAGGTGGTGGCTGTATTTTCACGCCCTTTTTAGTAAAATATGGTTAATTCTAAATGAAATGTAATTCATTAGATTAGGCAAAACATAAATTAATTCACCACTTGCTTTTTATTTGATTACAGTGTTATTAATTACAGAAAAGATGTGTAGGCCTAGGCTCTAGTTTGGCCTAAGAAAATGCCTAGGCCTAGTCCTACCTACGATCATGTGTTTGTAAGAATCTATGATTGATAATTTGATGGGATGGACCAGGGAGTTGTTGGATGGACAATAAAGGTGACTTATGCATTTAGAATCCTGGCTTGATCAAGTGTTATGAGTGACGATAGGTGAAAGCTACCAAATTACTTTGAGAATTGGTAATGATAATGAATTGCTAAAGACTTACATCATCATATCAGGAAGTAATTGTTTCTTGGTTACTAGGCTTGTCCACATGTGTGAATTTGTTGCAAAATTGTCCAAGTTTTCTTTCATTTTTTCCCTTTCTGTCCCTTTTTGTGAGCACTTACCAAATTGCCACATATAGACAGCGGTCCCAAGTTGGAAGCAGGGGTGGCACCAATAGCGGGGATAGGCAAGCCCCCCTCGGGGAGATATTCCCCCCCCCCCCCATCGTGCCGAAAGAAATTGTATGTACTGTATTTTCTACATATAAATTAGTAGACCCTAAAATCAATTATACATACAGTATAAAGCATTTTAGGGGCTTCATCCCCTGGACCACTTTCGATATATTTTGAGAAACTCCCGACTACGGCAACATTTTTCCCGCTAGGAACATAGACCCCCTTTGCCTGCAGAAGTGCAAGATGCCATCCTGATTTCCTGGAGACTCCTGCAAGTACTTGGACCCCTGCATGGAGACTTTGTATTGTATAAATGCTTCTTATGTCGAAGTTTGGATTAGAATCATGACTTTCATTGGCGCTTTCAATATTGTATGTGCTTACAGGCATAAGCATAATCATAATGTAGTGGCTATGCTTTGCCTATCTACTGAGCATTCATACGTACTGAAAATTGGCGTATGCATTAATGTATAAATATATGTATTTTCGATGAGAGGTGGAGGTGTTTAAGCAAGCAGCTTTAACTGCCCCTGTAGGTTCAGGTAAATCTATAATTCATGAAAATTCTATTTAAATTTCCATTCATTTTGGCTGTTATTAGTTTCCTGAAGAAGTAACATTCCATTACATCTGTAGGCCTACATCAAAGCCTTTGTTCATATGGATCAGTCTAAAATCACTAGAGCTGATCAATTTCCAAAAAATTTTCGTACCACCAATCATTGGTTAGAAGAATGCAAATAATTTTGCAATAATTTCGAACGATTTTAGAGAAATAATAAGGCCTTCAGAAATTTTTGGAGGGGGTGCATCCACACCCTCTGTATCCCCCTCCCCCTCATCTACTCTATATCAGGCACATGGGGTTTAGCCAGAAAAACGAAATAGGCCATCCAAAATGGAAGCCAGTGGGCGTGGCCCTAAGCCAGTCAGCAGGCCACGCCCACTTGTGATCACGTCTCCTCCTAAACATAAGAAAAAATTAGAAAGATATGATCTTTAGAGGGTGTTTTTGTCTTCAAATGAATAGTGGCGAATTAGCTATCGCAAAGATATTTCGGTTATAGACATAGATTGCGCATGGCTATGGTTACTCGTACAATATCTATGCAGATGCATCTTCATCTCTCACCTTAGTCTAGTGTAAATTGTATTCTTGGTCCTCCGAATCGTGAGATAGTCCTACATCTACTGTATGTTTGTTGACTAATGAAATTTAACTTGTGATGTTAACAACAAATCTTCTTTACGGTATTTCATGAATTAATTATAACCAGAGAGTTACGAACACCAACAATATTATGTTGGAGAACCGAATCTCAAGTATTGTATTGCTTTGCAGAGCCACGCGCATGTGTTGTGGGCGACTCAGAACCGTCCATTTTTCAGCGGTGTATAAATGTTTTTAACACGATGCGTGTTGTAAGTGAACTTTTCACCTGGTGGGCAATAGTTAAGCCATTCCCATCGCTGCCTCTCCTTGTGTTTCAGCTAGAGAGCTGAAATACAAGTTACACCGTCTTTCGGATGAGACATTTAAGCCGTTAGTCCCGTGTGCATTTATGGCCCATGTGCAGTATACTCTTCGGAAAAGTACTGTCCAATCACCACCAGAAGGACCCCACTGGAAATAAGTCGTCTTCTAGACTTTCGTGGGCTATCCTTGGTGTTTACACCGAATAAATCCAATCCAATTCTAATTTGAGACTAAAGCTGCTAAAGACCAATGGAAAAACCTTGGTCCAAAAAGTAGTCTTTAATTGGAGAGAAACTTGTATTAAATTTTATGTTGAGGTTTATTATACAGTATCTCAAAAAAAGATAAAATATATACCATTAAAATAATGTTTTTGCTGCAGCTGTACAGACAATAGTACAATTTTTTTGTTGAATTCTCTCTCATTTCCTTGTACTACAGGATGCAGTAGCATTTTTCTTTCTATATAAATTTAAACAAATAACTTGCTATAAATTCTATAGAAATTCAGATACGCACTTTTTGATTATTAACTTCCTTTTTAAGTGGCATTGTCATGGTGGCCCATTAATCAATCAATCAGTTATCTGATGGAGTTTTGAAGCTACTTTAATAATAAGATAGCTTTAAAACTCCATCACACATCCTCCTTTTGCACAAGTTACAGAGTAAAACTATTGTTGAGAATGGTTTTTGACTGGCATTCCTTAAAGGCTGACATGTTGCATGATCACAAAAACCTATTGATCACAAACATTGCTAGAAAAAATTTAATTTTACTGAAGTAGAACATAATATAATGTGTTGAGAATGATGTGGCTTCCATTAGATTTGCAATCATTAATAAGGAGAGGGGGTGTTTATTCAAGAAAAAAATTAACGCCTCTGGGCGAAGACGTTTATTCCAATTAAGGTTATAGCGGGGGTATTTACATTATTTGAGGGGAGCTTTTATTCAAAGTAGGGTGTTTACTGTATTTTAGTAAATATAGTTTTGTTGAATATGTCTGGATTTTACTACAGGATGTATATTTATGCAACTGAAAATACACTTTTGTTTCAGAGGCACACAATAACTTGGTGCGTTCAATGTATAAAAGAGAGAAAGAAAATCATCTAAAAATAACTAATTGTGATAAAAAACAATTATACATGCAGTACTGTAGGGGTTTTAACAAAATCCACTAAAGTAAAATAAACATTAAATATAAATGCAAGTACAGTTTTACTGTAGTAGTAATGCTAATTATAAAATAAATGGATTATTACATTATTATAATACAGATAATTACATTTAAAAACCACATCTAAATTACATTTCTACTGTATAGAACTTAATATTTTAGAATTATTATGTACTGATCATGAGGTTTCATGATTTATTTTGCAATTTAAAGAATTAATAATTAGTTATTTTTCTTCCTCATACAGTAGGCCTAACAATGTTACAAATTACTAAATATTATCAAAACAATTGTATCTTGTTATTGCCTATAAGGATTTATATTGTTTTAAAGTATTCCACTAACTATTTTAATGTATTGTATATTTTATTATCTATATGAAACTAGTGTGTTTTATAAAATTTTAATGATGTTAAAATGTACTCGCTGCTATACATTTTTATGTTAGACGAATAAAAATGTATCTGAATGTCAGTATAACTTCATTCTTTGCTGTACTGTAATGATGTCTTTTTCTAGAATAATTATGCATTCATATTTGAAATATTTTGTTGGTGTGTTCTTACGCGCAGGCTTCAGATGCAGAGTCTTTACTTGCTCTCGAGGGGCTGATGAACGAATTCTTCGCGCCTACTACTACGAATCAAAGGAAACGAGAAATAGGTGCGTATGAAAAATGGCGGTTTTATTAATGGATTGTAATGCTAAGCCTCGCCCCCAACTATCAAAATTTATTTGACATAAACATGTGACATGCCTAAAGATGGTCATGATGACATCACATCATGACTATATATGGGCACATCATTACCATATATAGGCACATCATGACCATATATGGGCACATCATGACTATATATGAGCATATCATGACTATATATGGGCATTCAATTTTTTTTGTCAAAGAAAATTTGATAATCTGGACAGAGGTCTAGATTTTTTGAAAGTATTTAATAATAAAAATGTTCATAATTAATTAATAAACATTATATAGTTGAACTTTGCCTAAGTCAAATCCAAAATACCATTGAAATATTGTTTGACATTACATAAAATTTGACTTACAGATTGTTCGATATGGAAAAATCAACAATTTGGCATGTAAAATTAGATCGATTTAGAAATTATTCGACTTAGGCAAGTTTAATTGTAAATAAAAATGATACTTTAATAGTAAGATTATACAGTAGATTGTTTTGAGGATCATTATAAAACATAACTAATTCAATATATTAAAATATTGTAATATTTTAATGACTAACATTATTAAGCATATGCTCAGATAATTGTTTAATAAATGATGTTAAGGAGCATATAAAATGCATGTAATTAAATATTATTGATGTGTAAAATTTTAAAAAAGCACTTAACAAATTTTATTTGGTAAGCATAGAAGAATATGGACATCAGTCTGCTTATAAAAATTATTCTTGATATAATTAGGGAATTAGATTTATGATTTGTACAGTATTTATACAGTTAGTACATACTGTGAGAAATAAGTGAAATTACCATTTCATTATTGTTACCATTATAATATTACTATTATTTTCTTTAAATATCTTGTTCATCAGTATGCAATCAGTAGATACTTCTTTTTAAAAAAAATTTAAAAAATTGTGTGTTTGAGTGTGGTGAAATAATCACAGGAAACTCATTTCTAATTTACAGATCCCTTTAGATAAAATTATTTGCTTTCTGTTTTGAAGAAATACATTGAATTTAAGGTGATTGTGATTGGCTGTGATACAAATTTATTTTTTGCAAATGTTCTGTATTTTGCATTTAAAATAAATCATCTATAAGTATATGTATAGTGATCCTTAAAAAAAATAAGAATTTAATATGATTGCATTCATCAAACTTTGGCCAGTTGTTAAATATTTGTTCATTGATTTATTTGTCACCGCAGTTCTCAAGATGGTGGACTTGTGCATAAACCAGTTTGACTCTACTAGAATTGCAGGAAATATTAAAGATATTGTCTCTTGAAAATGACAAAAAATTATAAAAAAATGTTTTTGAAATTAACTTCAAGCTTTTTTTGCAGTATTAGAAAATTTGTACAGTGCACGCCTGATTTTTATACTGGATAATTATAATAAAAATAACAATAATACTTTTTAGTTACTGAAATTCTTTCTAACATTTTTAACTGTAAAATTATGGGTAAACATTTTTTAATTGCATTAATTTCTATGTTCAAGTTAATCATTTTTATGTTACTTCATATTGAGCAAGTTAATTTCCAAAAAGATTATTATGATTTTGTTGGTATTTTATATTGGACAATCACTCGTAGCTAACACGTAGTAAGCTCTTATAGAGATCCTTTCCCAAGCGGATTTCACAAGTTTTTAACTCGTAGAACCTGTGCGACTCTTGGAGGAAATCAATCTAGGTGGGAGAGGGACTTAAGATTAGGGACACTGGCATTCAACGTGTTGGAAACGTCCGATTTTCGGTTTGGATCCAATGCGAATGCAGCTTTACAACTTGTTTTTATGTAGTATTTTATTTTTTGGTGTGTACACCATCACAGTGATTTTTCACTGGTTTAAAAGTTGATCGTAATGAAAACCTGACAGTGTTTTAAGGCGACACTTTTCTTTACCTTGTTTTGCAGACTATTTATTCCTACAGTATTTTATATTAAATTTAAATAGGAAGAAATATCTTAATTTTAGAGATTTCAAGGTACAGGTAGTGGCAGGTGTAATATAAGTAAAGAAAAACTTTCATTTTTTCCAGAAATTTCATTTTTTTCATGGCAGCAATTCGCTAATTGGCCAAAAATAAAATTTAATTTTTATTCGAAATCATCAATATTGGCGAGCGACAGATTTGATAAACAAGGTATAAAAAAAGTCGCGCCTTATATCAGAAGTTTTTCTATCATTTTTAACTGTAAAAATGTGGGTAAACATTTTAAATTGCACTAATTCTATGTTCAAGGTGATAATTGTTATGTTACTTCATAGTAATGCTTATATCAGCTTGTTCTGCAATTATCATATGAATACAGTATATTAAATACATATACTGTAGGTTATTAATTGTATACTGTAGGCCTATTGATACTACTGGGAATGGTATTTTCATCGTATTATCATTAAGATTTGCTTTAAATTCAGGTTGATAGTACGAAGCTTTCGATTTTGCCACAACGTGACTCTAGAACGATTTGTTCACTTATTTTTCATCTGTCCCGCTTTTATTCCTTGCAACCTAGGTTGGGGCCAAACCACATCCTAAACTTCATACGGCAAGAACTCAACTTACCACAGGCACGAAGTGCTCTATGTGACTGTTCAATGTCTTACTGTCTTAGCACAATTGAAAACTCCATAATAAATTGCAACTTACAACATAGTTATTCCTATATATGTTTGTACTAACAAGGCCACCCAAAATATTTCATCATGACGTCAGTTAAGTAATAACTTGTTTTCTTCTCTAGAGGAACTATTAAACAACTTCAGTGCGCAAACTGGATCATGGCGTCATTGTTTTTACTTCCTAACGCATTCACAGAATGAGTATGTTATGATGTATGCACTTAGTGTGTTTGAGGTAAGTGTAATTGAAGTATACTACTAGTAGGCCTATAGGACAAAAATATATTTTAATTTTAGAAAATTCAACATATTGTAAATCATAAATTGAAAAAGGATTAAACAGGTATATGTATGTATGTACCACTATTTGGAAATTTGGCTTTAAAAAATGTATGGTTTAGATTATGTGTGAAAAATTGCAAAATTTTGAAACAAAATATTTTTGATTTTACATATTATGGTCCAATTTCTTAAAAATTAATAAAATGAAATATATGTTTAATAGAATAAAATAATAACAAGAGTAAAACAGATGATTGTGTCATCCTATGTGATGTCTGCATCCCCTTAAAAGGTGTTGGACATATTGTTTACTACTCTGACCTATTAATAGGTGTCCCAGTAGAGGACTTTGTACTACTGTGATAATTGATTCACCAATGTAATGCATCATAATATAATTTGATGATATGTTGGATTGTAACCAGAAATTGCCCACTTGCTGTGCAAGTGTTTTATCAATGGATGTATGTCAAGCGTTTATATTCAATTTTAGTTTTTACACCCACGGATGTTAAGAGCTTCCTTTCTAGCCTTTGTTCCATGTCTCTTAATATATTCACATATTGTAAACATTCTATTTTTATGGTTATATTATTGTTTTGTTGATGCTCTGCTATTATTATAATTATTATTATTATATTATTATTGATATTAATTTATTGTGTATTATTTAATAACTTAAGAAAATGCACAGTATCTTTGGAAAAAAAGAAAGTATACCAAGTTTGTAGTGAATGGTTACTGGAGTAGAAAAAAATATTATATTAATTTTAATTATATTATTTTTCCTCTAGTAATAATATTTGTTTCATGTTGTAATTGGAATTTTGTATCATATCCAAAATATTTTAACTTGTTTAGAACAATAAAATGTACTCAATGTTTACAAATTACAAGTTTGAGTATATCTTTGTGCTTTATATTTTCATATGGTATGTTTTTTAATTGTGTTCATAAGCAATTTAAAGGTTTGTTTTATCAATGAAGGACCTGAAGGGACATGCTTATACTTGTGGGTGTTGAATGTGAACATCATGTCTGTTCTTCAATTAATTTGCATATTGTTTGTCTCAGACTGTAATAAATCGACAATGGATTGGAATCGTAGGGGAGGACAAGATCCAGATACGCAATGGATTATCCAAGTTCCTGCTTTCGCATCACAAGGCCGTTCCAAGTTCCATACGTAACAAACTTATCAAAGTAATAGTGTGCATCGCTCGTCTTGATTGGCCCCATTTTTATCCAGATTTCTTTAGTAATATTTTACAGGTATGTACTTTTAGATAACAATGATCTTTGAATATTTAGCAATTATTATAGTTGTACACCATACACAAGATGGAGATTATTTCCAGAAGGCTAGATTAATGCATGAAAAAATGAAGGCATTTATCTAACCTGGAGTATGGTATTACAACTATGATAATTGTTCAATCACCTAATACCTCTTTAGTTAGCCTAGCTCTAGGCCTAAATTCATGTGGTTGCTTTAGCTATGCTTACAACCCTTATGTTCAGCCATTCTAAATGTGCCTCAAATACTCCTATTCCAAATTTTTCATTTTGTTTTGTTATTTTAGTTACTTTAAATTCCTTTTATCCCTTGAGTTGAGATTGAAACAAATTTTGCAAGTTTATTTAGAAATTGATTCTGCAATGCATGTCGTACAAATGAAGGCCATCAATTTGAAATGGGCTGTTTGGAAGTTTTCATAGGTGGCATTGCCAGAGGTACATACAAAAATGTAATAAAACAAGTTTGTTTGACATTATTGCACATAGTCAAACAAACAAAACAAACATTCAATATTAACAAAAATTATTCAACATTACAGGATAGGAAGATACAGTAATGTTGGAGGTAATTTTGATGATGTTACAATTGTCTAAGCCTTGTACAGATTGTCAAATTTTCTTTGACAAAAAACTGTTGTATGCCCATATATAGTCATGATGTGCCTATATATGGTCATGATGTGATGTCATTGTGACTATATTATGATGCCATCATGACCATATTAATGCATGTCAAGTTTTTGTCAAGTAAAATTTGATAGTCTGGACTGGAGTTTATAATACTTAATGTTAAAAAACTATGTTTGAATCGTGTTCTTTTAAAGCTGATTCAACAATCTCAGACGGCATCTCTAGGCCTCATGCTTCTGCACACAACATCGGAGGAACTGGCAGCTCCGAGGGAAGACCTAAGTGCCTCAAGGAAAGAAGAATTGAACAGACTCCTTCAGGATCAGATTCCCACCGTACTAAACATCATCACACGTAAGCATAAATACCAAATGTATTTACTGTTGCTTAAATTCTTAATCCTGCATGAAGGTGTCACTGAGCTTCTAATTTTTTCTTATTACAAAAAGAGAGTTGTAGTACAGTAGAAGTGGAAGTATAACTTTGTGTTTAAGATTATTAAGATTACCCACCCTTGGCCAAGTGGCTCTCCTAGAGAGTCGCTGCAGTTTCAGTTGTCCAAAAGGTAATACTCTAGATTTAGAAAATTTTTGTATTAAATGTAATCATTAAGTGATGATTTTTTAGTTGCTTTTTGAAACCAGTCTTTATCAATGATCATATTATTAAAAGATTTAATACCCATTGCATATTTTGTGGTTCCAAATTAAATTTATCATTTAAATTATATTTGTCTAACGATGCTTTTATGTTATCAATCCTTTTCCATCGTGTAAGTGGTCTAAACTCCAAGTGATTTACACTAGTCTAGGAAACCTATCTTCATCCATTTTTTTAAGCTTATCAAAATATTTTATTCTAAATTTATTTTGAATAGTTTTCATAGATTGCCACCCTAAGCCGCTAAGTAAAGCTTCATTGTCAACATTCCTTGGTGCTTTTAGAATCATCCATCTGATATTGCAGGTTTTCAAGTTAGCTAATTAACTGTTTACTAATACCTGGAACCCAAACAGGACATGGTTCATTGTAGGAAGTCAAATTGTTTTCCACAAATTGCCATAGTATATCCTGTTGAAGTCTTCTTGGCCATCAATGGTTGATCTGAAATAAGCATTTATTTTATTTCTTTTTTCCTCTTCAATATGATAATTATCATTGTTTTTTTTTTCTTGATAAGTGTACCTAAATATTTTGTATTTATCTATTTCACTTATAAAGTTATCACCTAATTTTCATTTGCTCTTTGGCCAACAATTAATACATGATATTTTTTTTAAAATTAAAATTAAGTTTCCAGAGTTTTGAGAAGTCTGCAGTTGCATCTAAATGTTGTTCAAGGTCATGTGCTTTTTCACCTATCAAAAGTACATCATCGGCCCAAAATAAATTCCAATTTGTGTTTTAAAAATATTTTCTAATTTTCTTTTCTTGATGGCTTTATTAAGTTCATATACTGTAGAACTAGAGGTGAGAGTGGGCATCCCTATTTATTTCCTTCATTAATTTTTTTAAAAACTAAGATTTAATATCGTTAAAAAATAACATTACATTTGACGTTCTAAATTTAATATTTAGAAGTTTCCAATTTATGCCTACATTTTAATAGCTTGTACGAGTCCTTGTCTCCACACGAAATCAAAAGCCATTAAGAAGGCAAAGTGGGTTTTTTCTTTCCCTTCAGCTTGCCTTGTAGCAAGAATAATTTTTAAACTAAATATAATATTATGGTCTTAGCACCTCCTTCTCATTTAGAATCCCCAGTGAACCTGTTAAAATGTTATATTCTTAAAGAAAAGAGGATATGTTTAAAGCAATAATTTTGTTGCACATTTTTGCCACGCATGATTTAAGGGTAATGCCCCTATAATTATGTCTATCTCCTTTTTTATAATGGAATAGGAGTTTGAAACATCCAATTTTACAGGCCTAGCTATTGTTCACTTTTGCATCCATAAAAAAAATGGTGCTAAGTCCAGTATAAAGGCTTCTTCAAGGCTCCTACTTTAAGTTATTAGAGCAACAAGGCACTTTTTCTAATAGTTTACATTAATCTCTAAGCACTGTATGACCCTGCCGTTGTCTACTTTTTATAATATAAAAGTGTGTAGAGATTTGTCCACAATATGTTTTATGTGATGATTATGATTTTTCCCACATACAGTATGAGTGAGGATTGACATCGTGTACATATATAGATGTATATGACATCATCATGCCGATAGTATGGATGTGATATGACAATCGCACTAATTTGTCACATAAATTTTGATAATGGAGAGGCCTTTAGAAATCATAAAAGCTCAGAGAATTATAATTGTTATATTAATTAATAGAAGCGAAGTGGAGTCTCGACTCTGGAACTCTCTTGCCATTAATGTACAGGAATCTCCATTCATCCCCCTATTTAAGGCCAAGCTAAAAACTCATTTGTTAAAAGCGCATAGAAACCTAGTATTATGCACTTTACAAGTCTACATCCATTGCATTACCATCAGTTATTATTTTTCCTATTCATTTTCAGACATATTAGAGAGCATTCTTGATAAACACAGACAGCTGGTGATAACGGCAACACCGCCCCCATCGCCAACTCATGGTGATGATGACAGCCAAGATGCGTTCACCAACAATATCGCGTATGGTACATCTCCATTACAGTCAGGTACAGTATTTGTGGATTTAGTATGATTTTTTTTGTGTGTGTAATTCTGAAATTCCTTTAAGTGAATAGTACAATAGATTTGTCTTTTGTGAAATGTTAGTTGTTTTGTTTTTGTGTGTGAAAAATGTTGTTTTTATATATGTGTAATTTGTTTTAGCTGTCCTCATTTGTGTTTCTATGGATATTTTTAAAATATTTAGCTCTAGCTATAAATAGCTCTTTTTAAAATAAATTTAACTTCAGTTATTGTGTCATTGTGTCTGTCTTTGCATCTGGCATTTCGTCTTTCTTACATCTGCCTCTGTATGTATCTGCATCTGGCTGTGCATATCATATTCAATATATTTGTTTTCATTATGATTTTGTTTCTATTACTATTTCAGGGAGCTCATTAATAAGGAATATATTTAACTCGCCTCAGACGAGCAAACAGAACTTGCAACCTCTGCCGCCTCTTGATCAGGACAGTGAACACCTGAGCAACCTCGCTCTTCATTGTCTTGCACACCTCTTCAGCTGGATCCCTCTGTCGTGCCACATCACCACGCGACTCCTAACAACTATCTTTCATTTTGCCAACTTTGGTTGTGATATTGAGTCGGTGCAGAGTGGCACGTCGCCGTACCATCTGAACGATAGCTTTAGCTCGAGCGGCAGCTCGTCGCTGGGCGTCCTTGCAATGTGCTGTATTAACGAGATTATGTCTAAGAACTGCATTCCCGCGGACTTTGAGGAATTTCTTCTGAAGATGTTCCAGCAGTCTTTTCATCTGTTACAACGAATGACCAAAGACAATACGGCACAGTCAGTAGGCAACAAAATACAAGAATTAGATGAAAGGTAAAATATTTTATTCATAAAGGGGATGAAAATGTGCACAATTTTTCTTTCTGTTCAGTCCATCAAATACAAGTAAAAGATAATTCATGGGGTTAATACACAATATTATAAATAACTGTGAACATAAAGTTATACAAAGCATATAAAAATATATATAATACAAATTACAATGTTATCTAATAATAATAATAATAATATAATGATCATTGTGTCTTAAAGTATACCCTGTTATTTTTTTTGTTGAATAAATATGTTTTATGTGTTTATTGTTGAGGAGGATTTTGAAGGAGGGTTATTTGAGGGAAGAATTTTATTTTTTAAAGAAGCATTTATTTCAACATAGGAGCTGTTTATTATTTTTTTGATGTGAAAATAAATTCACATCTACAGATCCCAGATTCAAATGATGGCTCCAGAAATTTGCTGAAAAGGGGGTCCGACAGATTTGATAAAGGTGTCCAACCTAAGAAGCCAACTTTAGCCTCTGTCAGGGTCCAGAATAAAGTCCTCGCAGGGTTCATGTGGAGGATTTTATGGCTTACTATGGCCCGGAATTGTGTTTTAAGATCGCAATATTAAGGATTGGCAATTGAAATAATGGTATTTATTTTTATTAGCAACGCTGCTTTCCAGATTAACAAAAAAGGGGTGGCGCTGTAACGCCACATGATGTCTGCAGAGGACATTAATATAAAAATATTTTCAATTTTACGATTATTCTCTCTTTCTAGTTATGTAGAGAAATTCACTGAATTCCTGCGACTGTTTGTTAGCATACATTTAAGAAGGTTTGAAGGCAATTCTCATTTTCCAATTCTAGAGTTTTTATCATTACTCTACAAATACACATTCAAACAGGTATGGAATTGTTTTTGTTGAATGCGATATTTTCTTCCACATGTCATTATTGTTATATTTGTCATTGTTATTATTAATTTATTATTATGATCATAATTATCATAATAATTAATTTGATTTGTATAAATGTAGTTTTAGTATTTGCTTACATTGGATTTTTAAATATACTCCAAATCTAAAATTAATGTAAAATTTGTCCTATTCGTTTACATTGAATTTTTTTTATTAATATACTCCTTTTAACTGTGAATTACCTTTTTATTTTTTCTACTGTAAAAAATGTGTAATTATAATTCTGAATTTAAATGCACTTGTATATTGTATTTTTTTACAATTTAAATGTTTGTGCGAGTTTTTGATATTCTATTATATATCCAAATATTGAAGTACTGAACAGTATTTACAGCTTTACACTTGGCTAAAATCAATATTTAGAGTAAACATGATGAGCATGCCAATATCTAAAAAATATAAACTTGATCTTTTTAGGCTAGTAATGAAGGTTTCTTTGCATGCCTGGACATATGGAACGTATTTTTAGATTATCTAATTACCAGGAGTCGAGCGAGGGAGCCAGAGGCAAATCAAGTTGTCAACAGGTATTTCACAAAAATATGATTTATAGTGTTTAGGCACACAATTAGAATATAAGAATTAAGAGAAGAATATTAAGAATTTAGAAAAGTGAGCTGGTAATGAAACCAAGAGGGGTAGAGATAGTAGTCGGTATGTGAAGGAGTATTGAATGGAGTCACAAAGAAAGACAGAAGAATACTGGGGTACAAGATTAAGATGTCTGAAAAGTATGTTCAGAAAAAGAAAATGAGTGGGTGTATGGAGAAAAAGCCAGAAAACAGATGGAAACAAACATTAACACTATAATTGTGTCTGAGGGAGATGTATAACCCAGGAGTATAAATGTGAACCTGGTGGGGTATAAATGGGAACCTGGTGGGGTTACTTGCTCCTGCGCCGATTACCAGCAGCAACACTTAGCATGTGGGCCCAATGACCAGGGAAAAAATTTCAGCGCTTAGTAACTGAAAAGAAAGGCATTATACAAGTAACAAGTAACAAAGAGAAGATCGTGTTGTGGTGAGAGCTGGAGTGGTGGATAGGTAGGTAAACATATAGACACTGTAGATGTAGGTACAATGGCAAGATAGTTATAAATATTACTAAGTATTTTCTTTTCTGTCAACACGGTGTCTTCAAGAATAGGAGTTTTGGACATTTAGAGGTCTAGTTTTTTTGCATACTTTCTCATTAGATGTTATTTTACTCTATTTCAAAAGGAAAAAAATTTGTAACGGTTGAATTTTGAGAAATTGCCCTTCAAACTTGGTGAATTTTCTACCTTTTTTTACATCCTAGGCCTAGCTTTAGGTCTAGGATACGGTTTTCTGTTATCCGTCCTAGGCTTAGAATGCATGAGTGCGGGTGTGTGTTCTACCACAAATCCTATACAATAGGATTTGTGGTACTACTATGGTGGTTCATTTTCTTTCTACGTGTGGGTTCTGGTGTAGAGTTAAAAGGTATAATAATTTAAATTTTTAATTTAAAATCAGAAAAACTTGTATTTTATTATCTTCACAAAAAAAAATGATAATGGCAATATGATACATGTGATCAAAAACATACATTACAACACAAAACTGAATAAAACCACCCATGAGTCATCTTGTTAGTCATGCTTTTTATTTACAAAAATTAAATATACAGTGATGGATGGCTTTTAAGAAACTACCGGTATATGATTAGTTATATGCCACACACCATTGATTCACAGGATTTGGTTTGTCATTGCTTTTTGTCAAGCAAACTATGATCCCTCAAAAAGTATACAATTATGAATTGGCAAATGCTCAAACTTCTACAAAGAATATAACATACAGATAAAAGAAACGTGTTGCATAAGGATACCAGAAGGCAACGCATGTATTACCCAGCTAGTCAATTCTGTTATAGTTGGAATTTATCATCAGAATGTTGAGCAATTTTGTAGCAAATAAACCGGAAAAAAAAACAACATTCATTGTATGCTGTGCCTCTTGGATTGCATGTTGGTTTGGGTATGTTGAGTGAATAGTGTGGTGAAAAGATCCATGTCGCATTCAGCAAACAAATTTGAAAGGACTAACTGCCATCAGAACTATGCCAATAGAATTCATCTTTATAAATCAGTATAATTCACATCTCTAAAAATACAGAGAAAGGCATTTCCACCTGCAAAGAAAAATAGTTAGTACATTTTAAATTTTATCATTTAAAAATTACTTAGCATACTATCTATGAATTAGTATGAAATAACCAATTTATATATACTTTAAATGAAATGCTAGAATTGCATTTAATATTTATCAGGAAATAACTGCAGAAGCAAAATACTGTGGTGGAGTATTCAACATCATTAAATAATATTGTAGATAAATAGTGTATTACATTTTAATAAAAAAAAAATACAACTGTATTGAAACAATACTGTAATTAAAATACAGTCTGTACTGTATGAGTTGATTTAAAAATATTTAAGAATATGAATTTTTAATAGAATTCAATTGACTTAAAAGGAAAACTAAGGTTACCCCTGGATAAACTATACTTGCATGAATAAGGAAAATTGTGATTTTTTTTTTCAATGAAAAACCCACTAAAACTTTATGTAAATAAAAATAAGCTGATTTATGGCATTAGATTAATATAAAATAACTAATTGCACTGATATTCTATTGAATAAGACTCAATTCTTTCTATATACAGGTAGTAATTGAATAAGCACCCCCTTATAAACATACAGATTATTGTAACAATAACAAGCTTGATTAAAATACTGTAGGCATAAGCCTACTAAAAACTACTTGCCTTATAACATAAATTTGCTTTATGTGTACCTGCCTGGGTATTGGTGGTGGCCAAATTTCTGGTGGTAGCATAAACCTAAAATATTGTAGATAAAATTGTAAAATGTTAATAAAATAATACAACTGTATTGAAACAATACTGTAATTAATATTATGGCCAGGATTGTATGAGTTGAATTGAAAATATTTAAGAATATGAATTTTGAATAGAATTCAATTGACTTAAAAAAAAAACAAAGGCTACCACTGGATAAACTATACTTGCATGAATAAGGAAAATAGTTTGATTAATTTTTCAATTAAAAAAATACTAAAACTTTATGTAAAAAAAAAATCAGTTGACTGATGACATTATATTAATATACAATAATTAATTGCACTGATTTTATATAAAATAAGATTCAATTCAGTCAAAATACTGGCACTGAATAAGCACTTCCTTAAAAAAAAAAAAATAAAAAAACAGAATATTGTAAACAGTAACAAGCATGATTAAAATACTGTAGGCCGAAGCCTACTAAAAACTGTACTTGCCTTTAAAATTTGCTTATGTGTACCTGCCTGGGAATTGGTGGTGGCCATGGACGTCTGCTGGTAGCAAAAAAAAAAAAAAAAAAAAAAACCTAAAAATATTAAAAATTAAAAATCAAATTAGGTGTGTTTGTTAGCCTACATTAAAAACTCTAATTAATAGGCCTAGGGTTAAACAGGCAAAGATTTAATAAATGTCTGTTCGTTGTATGCACATCCATATGCTAGGCCCAAAACTGACCCGACAATGCCCACGCAACGTCCTCAACGATCAATTCCTGGGCGTGTAGTATAGCGCTAGGCCCCCTTCAATGCGCAACACCAGCTGCACTATCGCCAGAAAAGAGGGGTACATTAACCTTCATAGAAAAAAAACCAACCGTTACAAAAAATTTTTTATTTGCTAACTTTTTCTTTAGTAATTAAGTGTTGCATAAATATAAAGTATGTTTGAACAAATGATGGATAACATTATCTACCATTTTAGCCAAAAAACCCGAAATTTGGACTAAAAAAACATGAAAGTTACATGCTTACCTTCGCCGGCTTTCACAGCGAATTCTATGACGTATATTATAAACGATAGGTTTCAGGCTTCTCGCACATGACCAAATTTGGGGTAGGTCAGGAATATTTAGTGATATCTTCCAGTTTTCAGTATTACTGGATGATTAAAAACATTGAATATTCAAAGCGGGTGACGTGTTTGGAAGTGAGTTTTAAATATAGCGCGCCTTCTATAGTTTTTTTGTGCCTCAATATCGGACTTTTTGTCCACTATGAAGATACCGTGTCAAGATAATAAAAATTATTTTTGATTTACCAACAGCTACAGTGAAGCATTAGAATCTTTAATGGAAGCTCTTTTGTTCAAGATGCAGTTCCGATGTAACCAGGTACAACTGGAGGAGCTTGATGACGAGGTTGTAGATGATGATGTAAGTTAAATATGTTAATAAGCTAATGATGTCACTCATATTGATTGGTCTTTTAGAATGTCCCACTTACTTGGAGTGCTCTGTTAGAAGGTTGGGGCCACAAATAATGGGTGTTTTGTCTGAACAGACCCACAAATTTCAAATATGACTGGGGTTTTTTTAATGATTACCCTCTTTTTGTTATGATCCTTAACTTTTTTTTTTTAAAGCAAAGTCATACCACTGTACCTTAGCTTCAACTTTTATATGACGGAATGTATTTACTGTTTAATTGATTCTCTATTGATGTGAATGATTCTCTTTATAGGCTGAAACAGAGTGGCAGCATTTTTTATGTAACTGTTTAGAAGTTGTTGCCAAGACGGCAGAGCTACTACCAAGGTCGGCATTTCAATTCTTGGTAAGAATGATAAATTGTTGATGTAATATAAATAAAAAACATTTTTCCATCTAGTTTTTAAATATTTAAAAAATATCACTCTATGTGTCTTTAAAAAAAATCAGTTGTACATGATGTCAAAACTTGTTTTTTTCTTCTGGAGGTTTTAAAGACAGATGTTTTTCTTGTATTTAGTTTCAGATATTTCAAGAGAACTTAGATGTATATCTTGGATTAGGTGTCTTTATTATTGAATCATCTGAAGGTAAACAATACATTTAACTGTTAAAAAAAGCACTTATCTATGTTTTTGTCTCCACACAGAAGAATAAACGTGTACCTGATAGGATGTAGTGGTGTTGAATGTAATAATAATAATAATAATAATAATTGTTGACTTATTTAGTGCATATTGTACACTAACCTCTATGCCCTTTACATTATTACCCTGGTCACTGGATCAAGCACATGGAACACAACACTCGTGCCCCATAATTTTGTGTTTGAACCTACCAGGTACCCACTTGTACTCCTGGGTGGAGAGAGACAACCGTAGATAAAGTGCCTTGCCCAAGGACACAAGCGACTTGCACAGCAAGAGTTTCGAACCCCCGACCTCAAGGTTGGAATCCATGCCACAACCGATGTGCCAACCACTTCTAATGTGCTGGACAATGTATTGTAACTGCACTGCACTCCAGTTTAAGTCTTACAAACAACATACAACTTATTTTTTCTGCATCACACATTCATGAGATTAACAAACTAAAATATTGTACAATATTTTTGTTTGTTACCAACAGGCCAGAAATTAAACATTACAGCTGAGAACGAGGTGCGGCGCTTGCATTGTAGTTTGCGAGATTTATCCTCTATGCTACAAGCATTAGGAAGAATGTCGGAGCATTTTACTGCAGAAAAATTTCATCCAAGGTTTGACAATGCACTGCAGTTAGTCCAGAAGTGAGTATTTGCATTTATACATAATAAACTCAAATCGATACATAATAAATTATTTTCACCACAATGCATTTTGATAAAAAAAATTAATATTGTGTTTGGATAGTATTTTTTTTTTTATCTGTTGAAGTTTGTGTAACAACATTGGACATGATCTTTTCTTTAATTTAATTGTATAGTCTGATACTTCCTTGTATATTATGTTGTGATTTTTGTTTTCATACTGTTGCTACATGTACGAGGAGAGTGTATTTCATCTTGATTTCGCTAATCAAGAAGGAAATCTTTTTTTTTTTTTTCTCTCTCTCTCTCAATAACATTGATTTTGTAATGGTCATAAGAAAACATACATATGAAAAATTATTATATAATTTCTTAAAACCAAAAAATCAAATTATAACAGACTTGCAAGTGAAAAATGCGAAATTAGGCCATCACAGGGATCAAAACTAGAAGTAGTACTTGTCTCATATTGACCCCTAAAGTAAGAAAAAAAAAAAAAGAAATATTTATAAAATAAATAAATAAATGGAGAAAAATAATTTGTGTTAGCGTAAATCAGTCAAAAGACCTGTACTTAGATAAATATATTGTTTTCATATGACTTTTGAATGCTTTCAGGGATGTACAATTTATGTCTTTATCTAGGTTATTCCATATGGTGGGACCTGAAAATGTAATAAAAAATTGACTCTTTGTAAGTTTAACAAAAGGGACTTGTAATATATTTGGATTTCTAATACTGTAAGAATGAGATATTACACGGTTTGCGGAAATCTCTTGAAAGATGAATAGTTACGTTATATTGTTTTGCGTGTAGGCATGCTGAGTGTCTTGCGGCATTGCAGGCCTTCAATCAGTGGTTTGCTCAGTTCTACCTTGAAAGTAAGCGCCAGGCAGGAGACCAATACCAGCACCAGTTTACACCCATCATCACTAAGACAATCGAATCAATTGTACCACTATTCAACAAACAGGTGAGATAAAAGGATAGTTCTTTTTTGATGCGTCTTACCGTTTGCCTTATTTTTTTTTGTTTCTTTATCCTCCTATTTCTTTTCACTTTTTCTCCTTTCATTCTCTCCTTTCTCCTCACTAACTCCTCTTTTTTACTCATCTTCCCTATTCTGCTTTGCTTCTTTCTTTTACTACCTAACCTTATCCTTTTTCCTTTTAACTTTATCTTTTTCATTCACCTTTCCTTTTTTTCCATTATCTCCTTCAGTTTTTGTGATCCTACTTTTATTCCTATGTGTTCAATTTAATGAAATGTTATAACTTATTTGTTATTTACTTACAGACACCAGAGAAGGTGCTTTTGTCAGCATCGCATCTCTTTCTTTCAATATCAACCAGTGTCCGTCCACCGTTCCTTGTTGAGTTACCATTGGTACAGAAACTGTTCACAGAAGTTAGCCAGGGCTCACTAAATGGCATGCCAATAGAGGTACCAGCCTATTATTACTTTTATTTATTTTCACTATTACTTATATATTTTTTTTTTTAATTAATTCTGAAGATTTATCTATTTTCTATTTTTAAACTATAGCAGTCACATCATGGGGTGCATACCTCTGCCCTGTGCCTGAATAACAATACACAGGCTGTGTGTGATGGGCGATCCCATTATTTTTTTTCTCATCCTCAAGGGTAAAAAATTGAATTTCCTTGAGCTTGTTCTTTGACTTTTTCCTTTCACAATATAATCATCTCTTTTATTATTATGTACCATTCCACTAAATTTATGGTGATTAGTTCCTTAGTTTTTGTGTAATATTTGCACAGACAGACAGACAGACTAACAGAAAGGCAGCGGTAAATACATAACCTCCTTTGGTGGTGGTAAAAATATACAATCATTTAGCTTTGCGAAATTTGGTGACTTTCTGATCTCAGACCTTATGACCTACAGTTTGATATCAATATTTAACCTTATGACCTTATTTTAAAATCATTTTCCTATAGCTATCACAATTGTCTGCTTCCCTTGCTAGGTGGAACTTCTCATTGTCCGCGCCTTATCTAACATCCTGGTGTTAGCCTGGCCAAATGTGACGGAGAACTCGCAGAACTGGGGGTCACGCTCTGCAAACCACTCCGGTTTTATGAAGAGGATTACATTAGAATATTGCCAGATTAAAGATATTCCAAACTTTGCCAAAGACAAAATGCTCCAGAACAGAGGTAATATTCAACAAATTTGTTATATGGTACAACAATATAAGGTTTGCCATCCCAAAACCAGCATAATCTCGCTAAATGTTAGACTGAGTAAATTAGCAAAAGATGTGCCAGTATCGTATAATCTGGTACAGAGAAGCCATAATACTTTTACTCTTAACTTTGACAATAGTGGGTTGATTGCACTAAATTACCTATCATTTTAAAGTTTATATTGTGCATAAAATGAATATATAAATAAAGTCAATTTTCTTGTTTTTGTCACTGATGGTGGTTGGGACGCCAAGTCCCTTATTCTTATTTATATATTTGATTGTTTCCCTCTTCTAATCAGTTTATATATTATAAATCTACTTTTTAATAATTCCAATTTATTTTAACTATTCTCATTTAATTTGTTTCTGTCATTTCCTGATTAATGTTTATCCAATTACTTTTAGCTTACTTTTGTGAGAATTAATTGAGGCAAAATTTAGTTTAAACTAGGTTGCACGGCAAAAGGTGTAGAATGGTAACAGCTGTAACATAGCAATCATCGTCTCATGGCAACAACTATGTCATAGCAACAGCTGTAATATGATAGTAATAGTTTGTGCTATTTACTTAGCACATATATTCCACTGAATGCTTCTATTCAGCAGGTGTAAAAGTAATACATATAGTCATTTGTCAACAGCTGTATCATCACAATGATTGTAACATAGTACCCAGTATCACATAATGTAGGAGCGGTTGGCGCACTGGTTGTGGCTTGGACTCTGGCTGTGCAAATCGCTTGTGTCTTAGGGCAAGGCACTTTATCAACGGTTGCCTCTCTCCACCCAGGAGTACAAGTGGGTACCTAGTAGGTTCCAACACAACCTGCGCTGATTACAAGCTGCAATTTATGGAATGATAATATAATTTCATTTACTAATTTAATTTGGTGTTTCAATGTGTTCCATATGTGTTTGATCCAATGACCGGGGTAGTAATGTGAAGAACGACATATTATTATTATAATGTGCGATTCATTTCACAGCAAAACCGTGCATGAAGAGGACGCTACATTTGCTAGCAAACCATGTGGATGCTGTGTCGGGTGAAGTGTCAAAAACAAAGCAGATTGTCTTCCAGTCACTCAAGGAATGCATAGAGGTTACACTAGCACTTTTCCCAATTTACATTAACCAAGCAGGTATGGAAGTATGTTTTGAAGCTATATAATGTATGGATAATATGAAAAAAAAGAAAATGGTGTGTATAGTATGAGTGCATAGGAATGAACTTATCCACTAAGCCACACCCCTTAGATATTGTTGCTAAGGTCCCACAAATCTGATTGGTCAGTAAAGTTTGACTGCCAATTGCCAATTTCTGTGGTTCCCATCATACTAAAACTAAGCATACTCTAATGTTTTACACAAGTAAACTTCGTTATTAAATGTCTTATTGCATGGTAAATATATCACCAAGACAGTTATGTATTCACCACTGTCTGTCTATCTGTTTTAGTATTAAAATCTATAGAATTTAGTGGAATGTTACATAATAATCTAAAAAAGAGGTGATTACATTTTTGGAAGGAAAAGGTGTTAAAGAAAATAATGAAATTCAATGTTGTCATTTAGTTTATCTTCCTAACTATAAATTAAAATGAAATATACCATTTTTTAATGTCATTTAATTTCTTGCTTCAGATGTGGTTGATGAAATGATGAGTTTCTATTTGGCAATAATCCAGGGACTCCGGGTCCAGATGGGTGTGGCTAGTATCCAGGCAACAATAACAGTTTTCATGAACTTATTCACTAGGTAAACCGATTTGGTATTAATTATATTCAAGTACATATATTGAAATAAGCCGTGGTACCTGCCATGATAGTTGTTACACTGTACTTTTAGGAAGCTTTTGGTACTAAATACTTTCCGAGCCACTGGGGCTTATAGGGCTGGAGCTTATCCCCAGCTTCTGTAGTATGAAGCGGGTAAGAGTTGTACTCCCCCCTGGACGGAACACTAGTCCGTTTCAGGTTAGTCCCCAGCAGTTTGCTGGTACCCATTGATCAGCTGGGTGGACTGAAGCAATTTAGCTAAAGTGCCTTGCCTGAGGACACAAGCAAATCTGCACAGCGGAGACTCGATACCCCGGACCTTACGATTGAATGCCCAAACCTCAACCAAACCAAACTGCCGCTGTACAATTTTAAGAAACTTTTGTTTTTCAGTTTTCAGATCAGACACTATATCCCTAGTTTTTTTTCGCTACAGGAGATTTTAGATTTGAATAATTATGCATTAAATACTGAAATACTCAAAAAAAAATAGAGAGCTGAGTAGTCATCCCAATCAATCAGTCAATCAATCAACGTTTATTTCAGACATACATATTCATATATCAAATATAAAGATAAATTTAAACATTTTGTATACAAATGGCCAAAATAATAAGGCAAAGTGTTTAGAGGCTGCTATGAAAGACCTAACATATTGCATTTGTGTTTTCTGTCAAATTTTAATTCTTATTCATTGTGTTTTTTTAAGGGAGCAATTGACAGCCATTATCATGAATGAAGGAAGCTCAGGTGTACGAGTTGTAGAGAAGTATGCCCTCATTTATTCTTATAGAGAGCTTTTGATTGTGCACACTGTAGAATCTAGAATGTAATAACATTGAGTAAAGCAATCTGCGCATGCAAGAAAGTTGAATTCTTTTTTGGCTGAATTCTAGGGCACAGTTTAACTCGAATTGTCATTAAGATTGCAAGGACGGTCATGGATGAGTAAATTGTACTAGGTTTACGTTTTTGCGCAAAGTGAAAGCTCCCTGGTAGAATAGGGTATTTTAAGGTCATTTTATCCCAACTTTACTTGTTCTCAAGCCATACAAATTTTGCAGATTATATTAATAATTTTACAGCATATGTCCAAAACTGAGGTAAAAATAAAAGGTGTGTGCATATTAAAAGTGAAATTCTTACCAGTCAATCAAATTTTCTTTGACAAAAAAATAATTTGTAGCCTATATGTTTGTGATTTGATGTCATCATTACCGTATTTAGGTATGTTGTGTGGGTAAACCCTTATCATTGTTTTCCAAATATCTTTTTAATTCCACATTTCTTTTTTTGGTAAAGGTTTTTACAAATACTGGAGTTAATTTTGCAAGAGCCAGGCTCAGCATTCAAAGGGTTCCTGCCAACCATTATTAGCATATGTATGCAACAAATTTACCCAATAATTGCAGAGGTGAGATTTACATTTTGGGTTAAAATGCTTGGGTGATAGTAATGGCGGGAGAAATGATAGTAGTGGGGAGATAGCAATGGTGGGTGGGAGTGACGGTGGGGATGGCAGTGCTTGTATGACGGCTGTTGGATGACAGCAGTGAGAATGATAATGATAGAAATGACAATGATTGAGGTGGTGTTAGTAGAGATGACAAACAACCAATGATTGACATGGTGGTGGTAAACTTTATTTATGATGACATGTGTGAAGATGATATTGATGGAGATAATGGTGAAGATGACTGTGTTTGTTTGTTTGTTTGTTTGTTTTGGAAATCACTCCAGCTGCTGTACATAAAGACAAATTTCAGAGTCAGTCATTTTTCAATTTTAAATCACTTGTTTCATTACAGAGGCAGTCACCAGACATTAAATTGGTACTTTTTAAACTGCTCTTTGAACTTCTACAAAACAAGTGGCGGTATTTCTTCCCTTCGTCTATTCTTTCCAAGATGCAATCTGACACAGAAGCCGTGGACCACACGGATGAGTTCATTGTTATGATGCAGGTATGCCGGTGTCTACTACAGTAAATGACACTTTTTAGAAATACACAATGATTACAGTGTTCTTTCACCCCTCCTCTTAATAGACTGATCCAAGAATTTGTGGTAGTTGTTTTTTTTTTTGGATATTCCACACTAATTCTGTGTACATACACAGTGCATCTTGAATACTGTAAAACCTAGAAAAGCCATCAATATTTACTAAATACACTTTTAACACATACACAATAATTACAGTGTTCTTTCACTCCTCTTTGTAGTGAATCTAGCCAAGAATTATATATTTTGTTTTGTTTTTATGGATATTCCACACCAAATTTGTCTATATTCACCATTAAATGCATCATGAATACTGTCAAACTTTTGTTTGAAATCTAGCACACCCATGCTCTAATAGCAACTCACCTTAGAATGTCTTTATGGCTACTCAGTATTATTCGAATGGGGTTACCATTTGATTGCCATGTTTTAGTGAAAGGGGAACTTCAACATATTCACCGATTTGGATAACAATGCTGAGCGTATGCTACTGGTGAGCTGATGATGACCGAAATTGACTAGTGTTGTTATTTAAATATGATAAACCTAAAATATTTATGTAAAGAGGTCTACTTTATATAATTTATTTTGAGTTTATAAATAATCAACAACAAAATAAACTTGTTCAGTTATTTCCATGAACTACAAACACAGGAAGCATGGGAGGGTAAATATTTTTTACTTCTTAAAGTATGCTTAATAGCAGTGACCCAAAACTGTATTAGTACCTCTTCTTACCATACCTTTTACATCAGTCTTTCGGCCAGTCTTTCTTGCAACCTGACATTGCAGTCTTCCGACAAAACCTAGAATCCTTAGAGAAGCTGAACGAGAAACTGAAATTGTACCATAAGGTAAGAAAATCTTTCCTTTTACAGATTTTAATTTTTTTTTTTTTATCAACAACAAGATTTCAGTATGAAATTAAATATGGGATGCTTTTTCAACTAATTTTCAGTACACTTAGTAGGTCACGTTTCAGCCTTAGCCCTACGACTAAAGATAATAGATATAGATTTTCTTCCATGCATAATTCCATTCACCTGTACAATGCAATAAAACTGATTCTGGCCTGCTGTTACTCAATATTCTACAACTCAAGTAGTAACTTTTTACTACTTTTTATACATTTCAACATACCAAATAATGTTTTCTATACATTATCAATACAATAGTGATTAATATTTTGCTTCTGTTTTTTTACATTTGAAATGTTTTTTACACATTAATCTGAAAAGTGCCATACAACTATTTACTGTATTAGTTCAGTGTTAAAGTAACTGAACTAAAAAATTAACTTTAATGTACAATTTTATAAGAAAGTATAATACATACTCCAAGTATTGAAATACACGCCATCGTATTTCAATACTTGGAGTATGTATTATACTTTCTTATCTGAGATTAATCAGTGGACCTTTCGGTACAATTTTATATCTTTTACTTAAATGTTTGTACTGTATCCTGTAGTGATTTTTTTTTGTATGGTTTGCCAACAATGAAGTAATTTCTGGTACTGTATTTTTGCTTTTACAAGACCAATAAACATTCAGTATTCCATATCTGTAATTGTCAAATTTACTGAATTTAATTTTAGATATGACGGAAGTTAATAATATTGAAATACAGTTAATTAAACTTACGTAAGTCGACTTGGCCTAAATCAAATAATTTTGCAAGTCATTCTTATTTTACATGCCAAATTGTTGTGTTTTCCATTAATAACGATCTGTAAGTCAAATTTTATCCAAGTCGAACATTTTTTCCATGCCATTTCGGATTTAACTTTAAGCAAATTCGACTGTACATATTTAATTTGACCAACCTCATTCTATCCTTCAGAAAATTTTCCGTGAGATGATGCTTGTGCCTTTTCTGAACGTTCTTCTTCAAGTGTTGCTGCACAAGTCACATGATCTGCTACAGGAGGAGATTGTGCAAACCATTTATAATATGGCTGCCGTAGACTTTGATAACTTCTATGTTACATTCCTGTGTCAGTTTTTAGAGGGTGCAGAGGGCATTGACCCTAATCAAAGGTCGGTTCTTGAAAGGAACTTCAAGAAGGATAGGGTGAGTGCACAGAGTTGTGTTTCAAGAGGTTATGCCTAGAGGTCATATTTTCTATTAATTTTGAAAGTAAGGTCTAAAACATTAGGTATTCATTTTCCAATAACTATTTCCTCATTTATTTTAGGAAAATATATTTGGTATTTTTTACACTAAAAAAGGATATTTTTTTCTACATTAGATAAACAAAATATGAATATTTTATTTTCTATTTTGTATTTAATGGAGACTTGGAAAAAATGTTATCTAAATGTTATATATCCATATGCAAGATTTGATCTACATACCTTGTAGTACATAATATGACTTTATTGTGTAATTTACATACCATGTACTTACTCTTATAATGTCATAGCTCTTATGCTGCTTCCCAAATACAAAAACATCTTTATTAAAGGGATCAACAGAATCTAACAAAGTGTCTTCATAATAGGTGTATCCTGATTTGAAATTGACTGTAGTGTTAAAAGATGCTTTCCTTCATTTCGTCGCTCACATCACAAACTAACACAATCAAAGTAGATTGTGTTAGTTCGTGAAATCAAGAAAGTGCGTCAAAATACGTGCTGTTGTTGTTAAGGACTTTTTGTGTGGTAAAGAATACAAAATTGCTTGACAAACCAATACGCACTCGTTTTGACGCGCTACTGTGATTTCGCGAACTAACACAATCTATTGATTGTGTTAGTTCGTGATATGAGCGACGATTTGAATGCTGAAGATGTGTCCCCTTTATAGGGGTTACTTAAGGGAGGGCTTTTACTCTAGTTTCACACTCTAAAGATTGTGGTCAGTCATCTCTCTAGTGACTGCTCTAATTATTATTATTATTGTTATTATTATTATTATTTATTGTTATTTGTATGTACTATTTGACGCCCTCTTTAGGTCAGCTTTGCTGTAAGATCTCCCCCTTGAAATATTGTTGAATAAATAATTATATATATTTATTTTCCCTCAATCCATACTGCTGTTTTTGCACCAGGGTTCTCATAAAATATATCATTATTTTTTTACATTAGGATTATCCAACATTCACGCAAAACCTACAGAGGTTTGTCAACGATCTACGCTATTACAGACTCTGTAATAGCGCCCTCCCTGCTGGCTCAGTCAAGCTTTGATGACGAGTGTATTCCAAAACATACGGATTGTCTATGCAAAGAATGTATTGAGGAGGCCGAGGATGTTGTAGAAACAAAAAGGAGCGTTATGTAGTCAGTTGGAGCATTTTCCTTATTATTCCTGACGTAACGAATTGGATTCATGCCTTGAAGTTGAAAGTGCGCTTACAGCGATGACGACGAGAACTCGAAACCATTCCTAAGATGTGTCGAATACATTCGTGTGTATGGTTACAGTTTAATGGCTGTTGAAAAGAGAATCAATTTTATCACTTAACATATCTTCAGATGTTTTTCAAAGAATATTTTCAGATGTTCATTCCATCGTAAATCACGTACAATGTTTTCAATTGAGAAGCGATATTTTATTTTGTCAAATTATTCAGCAACACCAAAACATAACAAGTATTTTTTTCTGAATACATAACCACATGACCAAATAATTGTTAAAAGTTTTTTTGTTATCTCCTTGACATTTTTTTAGTTAAATTCCAAACAGATAGGCAGATTTCAGAGTTGTGTACTACAAGACTGTACAATATTTTTAAAAGAAGCAAAATCTGACAAATAGATTAGCCACAATGAACTTTTTAATTGTGTTTGTGTGTGTGCTGCCTCATTTGTTTTTTTTTTGGATGCGCATCTGCCTATAGATGGCAGTGTTTGGTACAGTATTACAAAAGTTGTTTTGGGACTTGATAAAATAGCTGACCCACCTGAATCGTTTCCAGTCAGTTGGAAAAAATTAGCAAAACAGTGGCATTATATTGACATGACCTTATTTAAGCACATCATGACTATATATGGGCATACAACAGTTTTTTTGTCGAAGAAAATTTGATAGTGGACAGAGCTTTAGTTATTGCTAGTTTAAAAGTTGAAAGCCTGATTATGCAAAACCGAAGCTGTTTAATGAATCAGTATTGAAATGTCTGGGTTATGTTATCCAATGTGTATTTGCCTACAGGTGGCAGTGTTGAGTTTACATTTTTTATCATCACTACCATCTATAGCCAAATATTGTTATATAATATAAGCTGTGTTGAAAACCAGCAAAAGCTCGAGAATAAAAACGCAAGTTTACGTACTTATTCAATTACTATATGATGTTATACCATAAAGCCTTGAATGGAAGCCCAGTGAGCTTAATCTCGAAAAGTAGCCCAACTTGAATTGAAGCCCGCCTCTTCAGTTTGCATAAGTAGCCTCGAAATGAAGCCTGTCTCGAAAAGAAGCCCATGGGCTTCTTCTCAAGATAGCATGGGTTACTTTTTGAGATAGTACAATACATACACTGTACATGAATTTCAAAGAAACAAAAATATATTAAAAACGTTCTTGGTTTACACAATAAGTTAGGTGATTTAATCCCTGTTAATACACTCTATGATACTGACTGATGTTACAGTGACCCTATTTATTGTTTTATAGTAGTAATTCCCAAAATTTACAGCATTAATTTTGAAAGGACGCCCCCTGTTACTTTGCAAAACTAGCAAAAAAAAAAGGAAGTCCATCTCGAATAGAAGCCCATCTTGAAAGGAATCCCATCCAAAGATTGCAAAAAAAAGAAGCCCTGGCCTCTTATTCAAGGTTTTACGGTATTTTGTTTGGCTATAATTAATACTTTTTTTAAGGTAAGGTTGGAGCCTCCACGACCATTGCCTTGCGAAGGTAGTGCAAATTGGTATCTGTTGCACTTGGAATATTTTGTTTTCTTATGACCTTAAGAGTATGCATAGGTTTCTCTAGGAGAGAGCATTTTCTATACCTTGTGTCGCTTAGAATAAAAACTAACCACTATATTAAACTACCATATAGGTAGAAATTGAGATTAAACAGAATTATTTCTATATCTAGTTCATTAAAAATGTGTCTATTTTGACCAAGATCAATTACAACTAAAACTAATCTTCAAATATGACTTATAATTTATAAATATTCAGTATTATTTTCTTGATAGTAATTATACTAATATTTAACTAATGAAGTGTATAGACCTCTATGCACTGGGTAAGAAAATAACTGTTAAATAAAACAAACCAAGAAACTAATCTTAATCTAGGCTTAAAAACTAAGCTTGATTTTTATTCTAAACATGGTTGGCTTGGCACTAATGTGGCCATTTGTTCCTTTAAGATTCCCCCTTTTCTCTATATGTGTTTATTTTTTTCTTATCAGTTCAGATCGCAGTCTATAACAATGTATTATAGAAAGATAAATAATTTATTTTTTGATTCTTTCACCAGACACAAATCTCAGATGAATTTTCCCCACCTAAAGAACTTTAATACTTTTTTAATTTAAATATTGTTGAGCGTATTTGTGTAAAGCGTAGATTACATAATGAGAATATAGATTTCATATTTATTTTTTATAAGACCAGTCTGTATGGATTTAATTATATTTATTGTATTTCTGTCTGTCGCTGGTACAATTACTTTCTTTTCAGTTTGCATAATGGACCTTTCTGGCGTGTCAATCAAACATTACAACTGACCAATCAGAACAGTGCCAGAAATACGCACGTGTTTTTACACTGTCGTTTTGTGGGACCTTAGCAACAATATCCAAGGGGCGGGGCTTAAGCTCTATGCTATGCCTATATATGGTCATGCTGTGATGTCATCATGCCCATATATGGGCATATCACACTTTTTTGTCACATAAAATTTGATAGTGTAGACAGAGCTTTAGTGAAAATGTTAATTAAAATCGTCCTTGTTGATCATTGTAGCTAGTTGTATAATTTCAGGTGATGATATAAAGAGGTAAACATAATCATCATAATCCATATTTATTTTATGAATATCATGGTTAACTGAATACAAATCATTTATATAAAACGATTTATTTCTAACTTGGTTTGTTCTTCAAAGCCCTGTTTCCATGTTGTGTGTGAGCACACAAAAAAATTGTGAATTTCTTCCTCTGTGCTTCCTGTCCCTTCGTCCCTAATTACTTGGCAAACAACTTAATCATATTCATTAAAACATACGGTAATAAGAAGTGTATTCCATCGTTATGTATACATTTTGGCTTGAGTTGTTCATCTTATTACACCAGCCTTTTTTCGTGTATTTATTGTTATTAAATGTGTTATGTGTTGAGATAGGGGACAGAATATGTACATATTTGCAACCACTTACTTATGCAATAAAAAAAATGATTTATCTCATCTATATTATGATACTGTGGTTTTGTTTTGGTATACTTATGGTTTGCATGAGGAATTACAATTGTTAATCATACACCTGCAGTACACAAACTGGCATTTGAATTCTCAATTGATAGATCATGCTTTTGAGAAGAACCATTTGGGTTGTGAGTCCCAATGTCCGAAACTAGTTCACTCTCGATGTCTTCATGGAAGGTTGTATGGATGAGCTTGTGTGCAAGAATTGGGCATACAGTGTCAGGTAGCTAGAAAATTTATTGGCTGGTGTTGGTGTGGTTTACTGAAACCAGTTGTATTCATGACAGGCCCATTGCCATTACTTTCTAGACAGTAAAGAGTAATTGATCACTACCCAAATATTTGCTTTTAAAATTTTAGTCCGATAAATCGAATAAACTATTGCATAAAGTGCATTGCCTTCAGGGGCGGATCCAGAAATGTCCAAAAGGGGGGGGGGGCCGAAAGTTGGGCCGATTGAGACAACACTGTCGTAGGGGGGCCGGGGCATGCCCCGCGAAGTTTTTGTGTTCTAGACGCCCGGACATAACATTTGAGGCATTCTTGGCCCTCATTTTTTTCTTTTTCTCTCTCTCTTTTTTTTTTTTTTTTTTTTTTTTTTTTTTACCTTTCCAAAGGTGGAGCTTTATGTGTGCTCAACTGTGGAAATCCTTTGGCACCCGGTTCTATTCCATCCGTATTCATATTTTTCAGCTGGGTGGCTTAAATGCAAGTATGCACACTGTCTTTCGGGAGAGACGTTTAAAGTCAATCTCCAGAGAAATTTTGTGCAAAGTTGATGAAAACACGCGGGAACAGTTAATGAGATACAAATTTTTGGCCGGGCCGGCCCCCCCCCCTAAATCCGCCCCTGGCCTTCAAACAAGTCCCTTATTGGCTGTTGGTATGGTTTACTGAATCCGACTTTATGCATGACAGGCACATTGTCAAGATAATGATTTGACGTGTATTCTAGAAATTCCAAATTTCTGGTAAGCACTTAAAATTGGAAATTCTTAAAAAGATTGTTGAAGAATGCTCGGTGGTCTAGTGGTTAAGACATCAGGCTAGATACCTGGAGGTCGTAGGTTGGATTCCCACCCGAATCACTTGCGAAATTTTTCTCTAGTATTTGGGGACGTACCGTACTGAGTATTCAATAAGATTACACCTCAGGTAGGGCAAAACATCACTCCTTTGATAATTTCCTGACGCAAACTCATTTCCTATAAATATTTAGCAGAGAACAATACAAACAATTCCAATTTACAAAAAAAAAAAAAATATTAAAATAGTACGCAACAGAAAATCACCAGAAACAAACCATTTTACAATTTTCATCGGTTGCATGATGCATTAATGGACCTTTCCAGATTGATGTATGTATTAGGACAATGTCCCAAGAAAAGATTAAGTACGTTTACCCTTGTTTTGTGAGAAATTGCAACAATAACCGCGAGGCGTCGGTGCTTAGCGGAATTATCCATTATTAATACCAGGGAGGGTATTGTTATACAAAAATTGTTAATATCTATGTGTCAAATTGGAAGAATATTTTTTATGAATTGAAAAATGGGCTGTTCCATTCTATAAGGCGGAGCCAAGTTGAATAGAATAGTCGAAAAAATATTCTTTCCATTTTAATGGGCTTTATATACGGTATACATTGACTTTGCTGCCCTATTTTATTAGGAAATAAATATACTGTATTTACTCTTTTCATCCAAATATTTATACAATTTACAATTGTAGTATACTTGCTACAGAAGCGGTATCCAGTAAATAATGATAATAATATACTTGTTAAAACTTCCTCATTTAACCTAGTCTTTAATGGTCAGCAGGCCTCAAAGGATTGCCTTCAAAATAGCAGCTATTTAACCCAGGAACTGTAGAATATATTTTTTTTCGAGTCGGGTTTCTGTTGGCTGATGTGAATATGGTCTACTGAATCAAATGTCATGCAAATTACCAAATCATTGGATCCTGGAAATTCCAAATTATCAATAAGACACATTGTTTATTTGGACAGAAGTTAATGAGGTTTAATTTTACCAACAGTAAAGTATTTTTATATAACTATTTTTTTTTATTGGAGCACATTATGCATTAGTATGGCCTAACAGTAAGAATAAATAATGTTTTTAATTTCTTTGTATAAATAAGATTCAACTTTTAAGTTCAAGATTAAAATGAGAAAATATTTGCTTGCCTATTTTACCAGACACATATAATAATAATGTTCCCATTTTTATTGTGTGGTAACCAAAGGATTTTTTGAGGTAAAAGGTTAGTCAATAAAACCGTAATTGTTTCCTACCACGTCACAATGGAAGTTGATAATTTATTTTACCATTTTAAGATAACAATTCAACGTTTTAATTTAATTTGTCAGATTTTTCTCATCTTCATTTTAAACAGTAAGGAAAATAGATTGTTCTACTGCAAACTGAGTTTACTACTTTTGGCCCACCTACTGCTTGAGATGACAATGATACTAATACTGTTACATATGCCTATAACTCTATCATTATGATGACTGTTAACAATGATTTTCCTGCTTTTCGAACTTATTTACCCCTAAATCTGAACAAAATAGAGTAAAATAGTTAATCAAATATTTCTTAATTTCCTTCTTCAGAGAAATTCTTAACTTGTCGAGTCGTAACTGATTTTATTTATTAATGTAAAACCAGGTATTTTGTTCAATGGTTAATCCGATAAATATAGAAACACCAATTCAATAAATATCAAATGTGCTTTTTCTTTTGGTCGTAAGAAACAGAAATGGTCAGTCTAGACGATAGCTGGCTCCTTAAAGATGCTCTTTGAGAACATCTAAATTTTAAAAAACCTAAAGATCCAGGACCCCTGTTCCTAAACTACCATCGGTGGTACACATCTTAACTGACATTGTCAGTCAATTTGCATGACTTCAAGCTCCCCGACTGTACTCCTAAACCAGGGCCACTCACAACCTATTTACGCCACTGGCTGTAGATAGGTATTGTCCTTCTAATTATCTAGCACCTGTTCAATTATATTATTTTAAATCTACAGATTCATTGTTTTACACCAAGTTTGAGAAATGAATGGTGCAATATGAACCCCAAAGGCCGACAGATAATAAACAAATGTTGATTTTTTTTAAGTACGCTTTCATTGTTTTCTATAGACTGGTACGGATTTATTGAATCAGATTGAATGTACGATAGTACACATTGTCTTTTGTCCAATGATACACGTGTAGATTCCAAATTTCTGAAAATGTCAAATGCAATAGACATCACATAAAAAAGCAATACAATAACAGATTGTTAGTGCGGTTTAATCACAGCATCACAATATAATAATGATGTTCAGATCAATAAGTTCAAGGCAAGGTTATATACCGGATCACGTAATTAAACGTATATGTACTAATAATTAAAACATAAGCCTACATTGAAATATTTATTGATTTGCATTCTATTTGCCGCCTGCTAAATATTTGTTTCACTTCAGGATTATATACGTCATTATGGGAGTGAAGTTTCTTAAAAAGTTCATCAAAGCGAAGAAAATAGGCTTACGCCACAATTATGAATTCTCTGATTCAACACTAATTGTTGATGGAACAAACGTACTGATTCGAATTTACTACGAGGAGAAACTAGACACTGAATGTGGGGATGACTACACTGTGTACACAGTTTTTAATAGATTTATAAGTGCGCTTAAAAAATCCAAAGTAGATGCGATATTTGTCTTTGATGGTGATCATAAGGATAAAGAGAAGTTTCCCGTCATCAAAAGGCGTCGAGAGTATATTTTGAAAAAGAATATTGAAGAAGGAAACTACGAACATGACAATAAATTTCCCAACCACATTATGATTAAGGTACTTCATGATAGAGACATTCCCATGGTTTGGTGTGATTTTGAATCTGACCCGGAAATCGCAATGATAGCAAATCATTACACATGCCCAGTGCTTTCAAGTGACAATGGTTTTTATATTATGGATCTTCAAAGTGGATTCATTGATTTTCAAGTGGAAAACCGCAACAAATTTAATAACAATGTACAATTTACAAACGTGATGATTTTTTTTGAAAATTTGAAAATTGCAAAAGACTGTATTCCCTTGGTTCCAGCACTTGCTGAAAATGACTCAATTATAGAAAATATATATCCATATCCACAGCTGAAAAAACAATCAGAAGCAGAAGCAGAACAAAAACTAAAAAAAATCATGGGTTTGTTTAATCTTACATCAATTATGTCCTGCATAAATTTAATGGACGTAAAAGAGAAAAACTAAAGAGACAAATAACATCTTCAATCGCAATCTATGTATTACCCGAGAGTTCACCAGCTCTTGCATACCTTCGTAACCCAGATGCAGTCATAGAGTGACTTGTTTCCTTCTTGGTTTATTACTTCGTATCGAAAACAAGACATTAACAAATGTCCTGTTGCATCAGAAACGATTACTCGGTCACTATGTGGATGAAGTAGATGCATCTTTGAGTTTACGCGAACTTCAATATGGAATTCTAGTATATGAAAATGAAAGTATACAAAACATAAAAGAGTACCGGTATGCAATGAGATCAACAGAACTTACGGAAAAGGAGGTTACTCCGCAGAGACGTTTCACAAGTCTGCAAGACATGAGCCATCAGAAGAAGAATAAGCGTAAGCAAATGTTTTTCGGTTTCCTTGACACCAAAAACAGTTTGTATGAGACTGGTCTTTCAAAGTACCACCTGCCACTGGCTGCATTGAGATTCTGGTTAGAGAAACAATATAAGCCGCAAGCAGAAAGAGCAAACGCTCTGCCTTCCCTTGTAGATAGTAATGGTTTCACCACCAAACTCAGTACGAGTCAAAAGAAAAATTCAGAACTCTAAACAATATGCATTTTCACAGTGGTTGATTATACTGAAACATGCAATCTGTTTAAATCAACTGTTGATGTCACCTATCTCCGAATTTGATGTCAATATAGTTTACAGGGAACGCAATGTTTTTAGCCATTTGCTTTTGGGAAAACAAAATGAGGAAGAAGGTCTGGCATTATCGGAAGATGCAAATGGCTTGTACAACGCCATGAAAGAAATCATAGTGTCTGAGGTGAACGACTGAGTGGCAAAGGCAGGGGCACCGCAGCCCCAAGCCATGATATTGAATGGAGAGTTGGATGACCGAGCGGTTAGTGCAGGGGTGAGGTAACCTACAGCTACATTTACATTTACAGCTGCATTTGCATTGAGCACTATACATCGCTGATCTTGACGACCATATTTTGTGTGTATATATATATATATATATAGACTGGCATCTGTGTCAATTCATATCGTAACCTAAGCGCTTACATAACGCTTGGTAACCTAAAGGAAAGGCGCTATATAAATAGCAAATAAATAAACCTTGTTTGAAACTATTCGGAATGCCCAACATAAATACTGTAGTCTTCGATGAATAACATTAAATCTGTCTCTTATACACATCTAGATGTGTATAAGAGACAGTATATATACATTGCGATGCCTAAAGTTTTGATAAGTATAGTAACAACGTCTTGAGGAGTTTTATGAATGCCTTGCCCTGGTATTCAACCTTTTTAAGCTGGGGGCCAGTTCCAAACTGTTGAGACCAGCGGCAGGCTACTTCCATTTTATTTGTGTCACGTTATAGCAGTGAATTATAGATAGAAGGGGCCAGGGAAGAACTTTCACAAATATTTCTATGTCACGTCAGCCCCACCCTTTTTCTTTTATAGCGGTGTATTATAAATAGAAGGGGCCTCTAAGCCTCCCACCATGGTTGGGGCTGAGGTAAGAAAATTTATGATTATGGCACTCACATACTTAAATTTGAATATGAGTTTCTTTTCTTCTCCATTTTATTTTAAAATTTTGAAAAAACAAAGGCTTGCACCCCAGGTTCTCCTATCCTGCCACTAGAGATTTTCCTACAACAAAAGTATCCACTCACCAGTGGTTGGGGTTGAGGTGAGCAAATTTTTAACATAGATCTGCTCTCCATCCCTGGAAATTGAATTTTCAGACTTAAAATAAGTTTTTAAAGCAACAGCCCCTGAGCCTGCTTGTGCCGCAAATGGTTAGACATCGCATCGTATCAGCGCCCCACTTAATCCTCCATTGTCCCCATTAGTCTACCCTCCAATATTAATACCCTACGCCACTAGATACAGTGAGCTCCACTCAGAAAAAGCCATACTCTAGAAAAACAATGCTAGAGTAATGGTGCCTAGGTGGTGTTTCTATAAACAAACAAAAAATTTTTTCTAAAAATCGGCTGGAAAATGATTTATTTTTTGCAATTTCCACGGGCCGGATTAACATTTTCGGCGGCCTTATAGTTTCTTGAAAGAAGTGTAGTGTAAAGAGGAACCATTTATTAAAAATGAAAAGTTGCAACAGAATGACTGGAAACTATTTTTTCTGCCTTTGACTGGCATCTGTGTCAATTCATATCGTAACCTAAGCGCTTACATAACGCTTGGTAACCTAAAGGAAAGGCGCTATATAAATAGCAAATAAATAAACCTTGTTTGAAACTATTCGGAATGCCCAACATAAATACTGTAGTCTTCGATGAATAACATTAAATATATTTAACAATGCGTTGAAATGATAGATATATAAACTGAGTAATTAACATTGCACATCATCATTATCACAGATAAACATCCGAAGTAATTGAAAGTGGAAAAGTATAATTGATTTATTAATCGTAGACGTTTTATAACAAATCATTTAACTAAAAACATCCAAAACAGAGAACAAAACCACATGAAATAGGAAATTCCAAAAACACTATTGATAGTGAGAAACCTAATGTCAAAAAAAAAAAAAACAGGTTCGCGAGATAATCTTGCCCAAAGCAATTTTATTGCATTTTCCGGATATTTTGGGTATGCTGAATCCAAAAATTCAAGGGTCCATTTTTTCCAAGATTGTCTTAGTGGCCATTTTGGAATTTCAAAATGGCCGCCATTTTTACAGTAAAAGCAACCATAACTGCGCTAATAAAGTAGGTATCGACATAATTTTGGTACCAAACCCTATGTTATCAATGTCAATCTGTGATATTCTCACAGATCATAATTGGTGGCCATCTTGAATTTCAGAATGGCTGGCAAGTTTAAAAGTAAAATAGCAATAACTGTGATATTAGAGCAGGTATCAATTAAGTTGATTTTGATAGCAAACCCTAGGTTTTCAATGTCAACCTGTCCAATATTCTCACGAATCATAAATGGCGGCCATATCATTTTCACAGTAATAAAAACCATAACTGTGCCATTAGAGCAGGTCAACATGATTTAGGTAGCCAACTCCTATGTTTTCAATCTCAAGCTGTCGAATGGTGATATACACATGGTTCATAAATGGTGGCAATTTTAAATTTCAAAATGGCCAACAAATTTTTAACACAAAAGTAATACTTTTCCTGGTTAGTAATTTATGACTTGGTGTGATAACTCCCAACCCCCATATAGAAAACAATACGGCATAGGGCTTATTTTATTATTAATATAGGCCACACACGTGTGTTTGAAACTAAATATAAGCATTTTCATCGTGGTTTTATTTATTACAATCATAGGCCTATTCTTTCACCATCATTACACATTGAGGCCCTTCTTTTAGGTAAAACGATCTATCTTAAATTTCTTTCTTAAGTTTGGGACTATGTGTTATAACTTCGAAGGTAAAGGAGAGCAAGCACAAGCTTGAATAGGAATGGACAATTGTTTTATCTGTCTGGATTGAACCCAGGTCTTTTGAATTGGAAGGTGAGCACTTAACTAACATGCCACATCTTAACTCATAATGAAATAATGATGGTAACCATGTTAGTAATGTGTAAAATAAAGCTGAGCTAATGTTATTAAATATATGTAATGCGCTATAATAACATTTTATGCGTAGTACTTATAACAATAAAGAAGAATTGAACTTGAAGGATCTTTCCTGTCTCTTATACACATTTCTTTCTTGAGTTTGGGACTATGTGTTATAACTTCAAATGTAAAGGAGAGCAAGCACAAGCTTGAACATTAAAAAATGCGCGCGAAGCGCGCGAAAAATTTTTGTTTTTTTAATTCTAATTTCGTCGGAATTAATCAAAACTTCCTAGAATGCTATTTTTAGAGGAAATTGGTCTACCTCAACAAGAAATGCTCTTATGTTATATATGGCCACACTCGTTTTTTAAAACTGAATATAAGCATTTTCCTTATGGCTTTATTTATTACAAACATATTCTTTCAACATCAATACACATTAAGGCCCCTCTTTTAGGTAAAACGATCTATCTTAAATTTTCTTTCTTGAAGTTGGGACTATGTGTTATAACTTAGAAGGCAAAGGAGAGCAAGCACAAGCTTTAAACATTAAAAAATGCGCGCGAAGCGCGCGAAAAATTTTTGTTTTTTAAATTCTAATTTCGTCGGAATTGATCAAAACTCCCTAAAATGGGCAATTTTTAGAGGAAATTGGCCTACCTCAACAAAATATGCGATTTAAAATTTGAGGTTTTCAGGCACTTTCCCGGGTGAAAAAGGCATTCAATGAGGAAAGATTTTCCACAGATGGATATTTTCCCCTTGTCCCCCGGTGGTTACGCCACTGCGGAGAATATCTGGTGGCTTATCCACTGGACACTTTTTGAAGTGGAGAAGGGGTTGCAGGCCGGGGTATTGTGATATCTGTTCATTATATCTTCCTTTTTATTCTTGTCTTTATTTTTCTTTTCCTTTTTCCTTTTCTTTTCTTTCCCCTTCTTTCTCTTTCCCTTCCTCTCCCCGCTTTCTTTTCTCTTCTTACAGCTCGGTACGACGGCTTGGTCAGCCCGTTAAAAACCGTCAGGTGGACAGTGTGCCCACCTGCCCCCGCCTGTTACGCCACTGCTTATATAGATGAATGTGAATATGAATCATGCAGATCTGGAATCAAATCTAGGTGGTGGGGTCAACATAACATTCCTCCCCCGGGAAAATTTCTAGATGGCGGGAAATGAGCTTTCCCGACTTCTGACGTGTCTTTAATTACTTTTAAGTTCTTCAAAATTCAAGGTCTTCCCATCTTGAAAACGGTCAGGTAATTTTTTCCCATTGTTATTACAGTAAATAGGGCTTATGTGTGTATACATACATAACAATTTTTAAAAAAATGAGTAGTTGCATACGAATACGAAAGTCCTGTGGTTTTTTTTTAAATATTTTTGTTAGGGTTAAAGCTTGTGCTTGCCCTCCTTTGCCTTCTAAGTTATTTAAAAACATAATAGTCCCAAACTTGAGAAAGAAAATTTAAGATAGATCGTTTTACCTAAAAGAAGGGCCTCAATGTGTAATGATGTTGAAAGAATATGTTTGTAATAAATAAAACC